>NC_056731.1:104932910-104997910 GCF_019279795.1 Protopterus annectens | reverse complement strand
GCAAGCATTTTCAATTAAAAACTTTCCAGTATTGTGTAAAGGATGTATATTTTATTGATAATATATTTGTTTTAATATCTTCAGTTAACTGTATTAAGTGTCCTTTTGTTATATATTTCCAATATGAGGTTTTGGGTGTTGCTTTTTAGTTTATCAATATTTTGCAAAATTTTGAAATACTGTTTCCCATGTCAAAGTCATTATATGTGATTTCATATATGTATTTTGTAAATTTAGGTATTTCTTTAAATGAAGAATTGTTAATTATTGTACTTAAATCTTGCAAATGTGACAGAATACTCTGTAAAGTTAGCCAGCCCTGTTGTGAAATTTTGTATGTTGTTTTTATTACTTGCATATCTAAAACATTTAGTTCTTTGATACATTGGAGCCAACAAACAAATCCTTTCTGTTCCCAGGAATTAATAATTTCTCTATACATTTTATGTGGAAAGTTCTTTGTGATTATAAATGGTGTTAAAAGGTCAAACCATATTTTAAATCTATATTTGCATTAATAATTTTCATAAATGAGTCAATGTAATAATTAATCATGTGAGTTTTAGTGGGTTTGGTTATGTTATATTGCATACTAGTACATAATATGTGCCATGGCAAATTGTTTTTATTTATTTTAATTTTTTTGTAAATCAAATTCATTTATTGATATTACAGTTAGTAATTCTTTCCAATTTGCAGAGTAATTTGGACTTATCCAATCTGAGATTGTTTTAGATATTGATGCTTTTATATATGTTTCTATACCAGGAAAGTTTAATCCTCCCTGTTTCCATGGTCTGATATGATGTATTAAAGCTATTCTGTTTCTTTTTGGAAACCATAAACATTTTATTAGGCATGAATTTATTTCTTTAAGTATATTCCTTTCTGGTAACAATTGTACTGCCAAGGCCATATATATATGATCTTGGGCAGTAAAACCATTTGTATTAACTGTAGTCTATATTCAAATGTTAATATTATTTTGTTCCATTTTTCCACAGAGATTTTAAATGTACTGATGGTATTATTGTAGTTTTTTGAGACTAATTCATTATTATCCTTACATAACTCATTTCCTAAGTATTTTAAGGTAGATTCTTGTTTACTTATGATGTGATCCCCCTTAGTCTGCAGTTCTTTTTTATTTAAAAATACAAATTTTGATTTTGATTTACTGAAATGGAGTCCGGAAGTCATGTGAAATTTGTCAATTAATATATCTAATTCTTCTAATGTCTCTTTTGTATTAGATAATGTTAGTAATATGTCATCAGCAAATAGCATTACTTTAGAATTGTATTGTTCATAAACATATATTTCTTTGATTTTTATATTGTTTTGAATTGAATCTGCCAATATTTCAATAGCCAGAACAAACAGAATCGCTGACATGGGACATCCTTGTTTAGTGCCTTTTTTATATGTATAGATTCAGAGGTAAAAGGACCTAACTTGACATAGGCTAAATTATTTGTGTATATATATATATATATATATATATATATATATATATATATATAAATATATATATATATATATATATATATATATATATATATATATATATATATTCTTTAGTAGATGAACAAAGGATGCAGGATATTCAAATAGCATTAGGATTTTAAATAAATTTAAGGAATCAAAGGCTTTCTCTATATCTAATCCAATTATGAGTTTTTCTTTATTTTCTTTATTAACATAATCTATGAGAGAAATTATCCTTTTAATAGTGTCATGTTTGTGTCTATGATATATAAATCCAGTTTGATCATTATTTATTGTTTTGGATAGTGGTATTTTCATTCTTTTAGTTAATATTGTTGTAAATACCTTACAGTCATTATTTAATAATGATATAGGTCTATATGAGGTACAGAAGTTTGGGGATTTGCTTTCCTTTAGGATTGGTGAGATTAAGGAATATCTCCCAGAGGGTGGTATTAAAGCTTGTGACTAAATTTCTAATAGAGTTTTATAGAAGAGGGATAATATCTTTGAAGGAAAAAGTTTATATATTTCCATAATTATGTCATTTATACCTGGAGCTTTATTATTTTTACCCTCTTTTATTGTATCTCTAATTTCTTTGTGGGATATGGATGCTTGCAGATCTAGTTTTAATTTTTCTGGTATTTTTTATATTAGAACATTTTTATCTATATTTAATTGATTGATATGTATATTTTCTTTTTGGAAATGTTTTTTATAGTGATTTCTATAGGCATCAAGAATGTCACAGATATCCGAGACATTTTCCGTTTCTTTTCATGGAAGATACGTTTAATGTTATTAGCTTTCGATTGTATTTTGATTCTTGTGGATAAGTTATGTAGATATTTGGCAGAAGTGGCCAAGGTATTAATTTTTAGTTTTTCTAAAGCTAAACTAGTTTTGTGTGCTGGAATTTAATTGTATTTATTGTTTAATACTTCTGCTTTCTTTTTCATTTCCAAATGATTTTGATTTTTTTCAGCTTTTACTGACAAAAGTTTGTATTGTAGATCTAATAATTCAGAATCCCATTCTCTGATTTCTTTTTATACCAAGTTAGGGTTTCACCATATATGTAAGCTTTTAATGAGTCCCGTATCATTATTTTATTTATCTCTGTGGTATAATTAATATCTAAGAAGAACTGTAATGCAGATAATAACCAGGGTTTGAACTCTTTAATTTTAGTTATATATGCTGGAATTCTGAAGTTAAAGATCAATAGTTTGTACCCATTTTGAAGTTTTACTATCAATGAATTATGGTCTGAAAAGGGGCAGGAAGTGATTGAGAAATTAATGATTTTAGTGTGTAAGTCATGGGAAGCAAATATTTTATCTATTCTAGTTTGGGTACCAAATCTGTGACCTTGATGGGAAAACAACAAAGATTTATCTTCTTTAAATTTGAAAGTATCTACAAGATGAAATGATTCTACCCACTCATTTAAAGCTTTTGATACAGCAGATGTATGCAGCGGTCTTTTATTTTTAGTTTCAAAAATATCAAATATACAGTTAAAATCTCCTCCTAATATTAAGTTGCCTTTATAATTATTTGAAATGAAATCCAAGTGTTTTTTAACAGTTCATGTTCCAATGCCTGGGTACCAGTATAGATTGGCTAGGGTTCATATTCTGTTATTATATTTAACTATTACTAATGCCATAAGGCCTTCTTTATCTTCATACTTATAAATGATTTCTGGGCTAATCACATTTGTTTTCCATAAAATTGTTACCCCTTTTGTCTTTGTCTTATAAGTGTATTGCGCCAATATCATATATTCCTTAGGATTCTATTTGTAATTGTCATTTGTATTGAAATTAGTTTCTTGAAGGAAGTCAATTTGTGCTTTGTTCAGTTTTAAATATTTCAGTAGATTTGATCTCTTGCTAGGATTGTTTAAGCCATTGGTATTTAAAGATAATAAAGTTAAATCCATCTTACGTTATTTCAATTATGTATTTTTGTTTTATTGTGACTATTAAACATTTTCCTCTGATAGCTATAAAGTATATGTTTGAGCTTTTAAAGGAAATTATCAGTTTTATACTTTGAGTGTTTACCAATAAAGTAAAGTTTTGGTCAGGCAAACTAAAAATGTTTTTGTGAAATAAATTTAAATTAATAAATGTTAACAAAACTAAGATCCACACTAGCCATGGAATGAAAATCATTCCTAATCTGATGGATAAACCTAAATCCATCAGATTATCACTCATACATGACAATCCAGAAAATCTGAGCTCCATAAATTGAATTCTCATATGGAGAATATTTGTTATAGGAATAAGCAATATTTATATTATTTTGAACAGATATAGTATTATTGTAGATTAGACAGAATTCTAATACAATACAAATGTCTACTTATTGTATAAGCAATTAATGTTTACATGAAAGATAGATGACAAGCAGTTCAATCATAGTAAAGTAGGATGTATCATATATAAAACCTCAGTAAAAGATTATAGCAAACAGTTATTTAACATATTAACCCTTATTGATGAAGTCTTTCAAAACGTATTACTTAATATAAAGAGATGGTAATATTTATACCTAATGTTTATAATACAATGTATTTTACTGGGTATATCAAAAGTTATATTTCATTGCCAGCATTTAAGTAATCACTTTGTTTGTTGCTAACTTACTTAAAGCATTATGTTTGTTTTATGTGAATAATGAAGAAAGTTAGTGCATTTTAATTATCAGTGCATCCCCCCCATTACCCACACATAAGGATTTTCATATCTGTCATTTCTTATTACAAAATGAATGAAATTATAGGTTAAAAACAACAAATTCACTTATTGTGATTAATGATTACAAGTTCCCTTTCCATATTCATAAATTGCTATTTTATGCAATTTTTTACTGCGGTGGTGGTGCTGCGGTAGCGTTGTCGCCTCACAGTAAGACGTCCTGTTTGATTCTCAGCTAGAGCGTCTTCTGTGTGGAGACATGCGTGAATGAGTGTACCTTTGTTGAAGGTTGTGCATCACAGCTGACAACTCAGCATGGAAAAATCTACTGCCAATCATTAGCGGACCGGAGTTCCGCTGTGGCGACCGCTAACCGGGAAAAGCCAAAAGACACAAACAATACTGAAAGTTTTTAGATTTAAATGGCAACATTCTGTTTTGTATAATCAGCAAATGTTAAACTGAGTGATTATTGTCAATTTAATACTTTTTGTTCAGAATGTGATTGTTACATTATGTAACATTCCTAATACAGGATTCTATTGTTTCCCTCGAACAACTTTGTCAGTTTGATGTCATGTATAAAACATTAGTTACCTTGGTAACAGCTTAAGTATTATGCATGGTCAAGGGTTTACTATCATAATTCTGATGTGCATCTTGTTGACACCACTGCAGCGAATGGCAGGGGGTCGAATGGTGACAACGTTGAACTCGACATTGTCGAAGTACAAATCTCGCCCCTATCTTGACCCATGTTAAAGCCCGTTTGGAGGTCAAATTCGAGATGTACTTTTGGCAATGTCAGAATTCGACATTGTCACTTTCACGCTTGGGAGTCAGAGATACCAGCATTCGACCGAATGCACTTCGGAATTATTATAGTAAACCATGGCCAAGATGGGTTACAAAACCACAATTCAAGTTAAAGCAATTATATGATTTGTCGTGCACATTTACTTATATGAGAAAATCGTCATGCTTCCCCTTCATGTTCAATATAGTGTATGTCATTTATGACAAGTGTAAACAGTAGTGTTATTATACACAAGCTCATGTTATTAAATTGAGTGTCTATTGTCAATTTATTACTATTTGTTCAGAATATGATTGTTACATTCTGTGACATTTCAAGTCCAGGCTTCTATTGTTTTTATTGAACAACTTTGTCAGTTTGATGTCATGTATAAAACATCAGTTACCTTGGTAACCGCTTAAGTATTATATATGGTTAAGATGGGTTACAAAAACTACAATTCATGTTAAAGCAATTACATGATTTGTTATGCATATTTATTTATATAAGAAAATCATCATGCTTCCCCTTGATGTTCAATGTAGTGTATGTCATTTATGACAAGTTAAGCAGTAGTGTTATTATACACAAGCCCATATTATTAAATCATGTATTTAGTATCTAAATTCAGCAGACTGCTTCATCTTATATAATGATTATATATTTTATGTCTAGATTTACTAAAATAATACATTACATAACTATTGTATGTGTTTTTTTTTTTTTTTTTTTTGGCTGTTGCTTAGTTATTTGACAGACCACAAGCTGTAATGCTTATTCTTATTTTTAGCTCCTTCCATGCATATTTATACAGTCAATAGACTTTAAATTGAGACCCTTCTAGTTTCTTATTTGTTAGTATATTTCCATCCTTACATACACACATATCAGTACTTCAAGCACGGGCAACAATGCTCATCCAGTTTTGTCAGAGTACCATTCACTAGTTCATGTGGTGTGTTTCCAGGCTGTTCTTAAAATATCCAAACCAATATTTGTCCTGTTCTATGCAGTGGCCACTGTGCCAGTAAACCACTCAACACACCTTCCATTCCCACATATATTTCCATGAAGGAAATCTGATGACTCTCTAGCACTTCCCAGCAACCCCAAATACCCTTAAAATCAGCTATCCCCACATGCCCAACACGTCTGAGCAAGATCACCTCTCAGACCACTGCAAAGGGTACTGCACAAGACCAAGTGCTCTTAATCTTTCACAATAACTCAGACTTCCACTCTTATGTAAGTTCTTAATGTGCTTGGACCAAAATACATTTTAAATATAACATTGTGCTTATTATTATTTTTATTTATTTTTTTTATCAAGAATCAACTTGATGAGCTAAGGAAAGTGTTGGGAGACCATCAATATGTGTACATGTGGTTTAAAACAGCCCTTTTATTATATCTATATATTTTTTAAAAACAAAAACTTAATTACCGAGAATCATCTCGGAGGCTCATCAGAGCCATTAAGCATTACCATCACTCTGACTCCATTACCATAGCAACATGGTAGCATCTGTTTCTGTTAGTGTGTCTGTGTACTGCATAACAGAGGCTTGCAATGCACCTGAAGCAAAGCTTCACTTCACTGCAACTTCAAGCCTAAATTCCTTCCATTTCAGCGAGGCAGCAGCCAGGAAAAGAACGTAGAGCAAACAGATAAAAAAAAAAAAAAAACTCCTAGCAAGCTGCCACAAGAGATAACACATTCTTCCAGCCTTCCCACCTCTCACTCAGCAGATGTATAAACAAACTATTCTCTGCCAAAATATTCCAAAGCACAGTTTTATCCACCCTCTTCCCCTGGATCCAGGCTAAAACACCAAATGTCTTTTCCTAATACACAAGCATCAGTAAATCTCGATCACAAGCCGCAAACCACAGCTTCCCAGAGATGAAAATGGCAGCATAGCATGCCAGAGACAGCTGCATCCACACACACCATGTCAGGCTTAATCAAACAGCACTCAAAGCTATGATACCTGCCATAACTGATATTAACTTTGTTTAGACAGAATAATAATGATATTTGTACTTGCTGCTAGACACAGCTGCATCCACGCACACCATATCAGGATTGATCAAACAGCACTCGAAGCTATGATACCTGCCATAATTTATATTAACTATGTTTAGACAGAATAATAATGACCTTTGTACTAGCTACCAGACACAGCTGCATCCACACACACTATATCAGGATTGATCAAACATCACTCGAAGCTATGATACCTGCCATAACTGATATTAACTATATTTAGACAGAATAATGATGAAATGTGTACTAAGAGCTTGCTACTATTATTTAACCAGGATATACATGACATTTCTAAATCATACTTTAACTGAAGAAGGCATTAGTCTCCATGACAGCATTACTTTTTTCAAAAATTCTATTGTTACTGCTATTATATATGATGTTAATTTGTTGCATTTGAGTCTGAAGTCTGATGTATATCTGCGTTTTTATATATACTGTGTATGTGTATGTGTGTGTGTGTGTGTGTGTGTGTGTGTGTGTGTGTGTGTGTGTGTATATATATATATATATATATATAGAGAGAGAGAGAGAGATTGATTCAATGCATTTTAACATACAGTAAAGAAGCTTGTTTTATCAAACTGTTCATTATGGGATGTTGGTATTTACTTTACACAGACTGGAGAGGTATTTTGCCCTTTTCTCATTGTTTTGTTATTTTGGAGTTGGTATATAATTAGCAGTGGTGGTGCAGAGGGCTTATCCCCACCTGTATAAAATATTTATTTTTTGATAGAGGTTTGGCCATTTCTGGTTGATGCAGTGTATGTCAATGTAGTGGGTCAGTGATATAGTGAAATATCATATATTTATTTATTTGAGATTTGTTTACTGGGAAAGTCCAACTGGTACAGAATGTGTCCATATTCAGTGGAGACCGGGGGGAGAAAAGTTCCACAATCAGAATATTTCAAAAATCAAGTGCATATATTTTCAATTGCAAAGTATCATGTTACATTACAAAACAGCAAGTACAAATATTTCAAATCACAAAGTATTATGTTACACTATAAAACATGAGTGAAAGGAACAAAAAAACAGAGAATATATGCTTCATAGAAAACAATAATATGAGTTGAAGAGAATATGTGAGGAAACATTTGGTGATCGTATTATTTGTCCCATTGATTAGTATGTGGTAAATGAGACCTGAGACAATTCTAATAATATATTTAAAGAGATATCAGAGATTACATAATTAGAGACAGTGAGGTGACGTCTTCATATAAGAGAGGGGTTCATGTTATGGTTACAGAAGGAAGAAGAATGGAGAGAAGGAGATTAAAAGAAGAGTGCAGGACGAGTGTCTTCAGGTAGCTCAGGTGAGTAGGGAGGAGACAGGTAGAGGAAAGATGACATTAAATAAGGTAAGGGATTGGGGAAAATGAAAAGGAGCGAAGAAGGAGGCTGGAGAGGTTTGTGAAGTGTGATCTAGGCTATAGGAGGGTGAATGAATTATAGTGAGTAAGTTCAGCCAGGACTGGCACAGCAGCAGCTCCAGGATTTTGTTAGGTATTCTTTTTGGGAGCATTTAAAGGTGGGTAGCAGTTCTGATTAGAGGTAAGGAGTTCCATTTTTTTTTTGCTACTGACTACTAGTATGGGCTTTGTCCACTGTATTTATTTGGTTTATTTATGGTGAGAAGTTGCTTATCTTCTGATCTAAGAGTTCTTTTAGGGAAATGTTGATTATAGGTGTAACAGCTGGGCAGGCTAATTGTGTATGATTTAATGTACTGTTAGAAGTTGAATCTAAGAGAGGTAGAAGGGGAGTTCCAGCCAGCTATGGGTATGCAGAACTTTACAGTGATGGGTAAAGATGGATGAATTAATAGCAAACTTGGCAATTTTGTTGTAGCAGCTTTCAAGTTTGTTTTTTATGGAGGGTTGTAAATTAGTTAGAATTGGTGCTCCATAGAGTAGTGAGGGCAGAAGGCAGGTTTTGGCTAGAGTAATTTTTGTGTGTGTGCTCAGAAAATGATTGTTTTATATACCATGCCTATTTTTAATGGGTTTTCTCGATATTGCTTTGGATGTGGAGGTCATATTTAAAATAATCTTCTATCATGACTCCTAATAGTTTGGTATGTTGGACTGACTCAATTTCATGCCATTTGCTAAAAAGATTTTGAAAGATGCTTCATTAGGGGAGTGAGTTTTTGGAGTAAAGAGGAGGAGTTTGGTTTTTTGGGGGTTGAGTAGGAGTTGTGCCATTGTAAGCCAGGTTTCAGTGCAGATGACAGCCTGTTGAGTTATTTCTTGGAGGTGAGGTAAGATGTTTGAAGAGCAGAAGCTGGTAGAGTCATCTGCATACTGAATGAAGGTGTCTTCACAAGATGAATGTAGCTTATTGATAAAATATGGAACAGTAGAGGGTGAAGGATGGATCCATGTAGAACTCCTGTGGAAGTGGGAAGATAATGCACAGATGGATCCTTGCCATTTTACAGCTTGCTGCCTGTTGACACGTTGGCTAGAGAACCATTAAATAGATGGAGATGATAGACCCAGGGTGGAAAGTTTATTGAGAAGTTTACTGTGAGAGACCATGTCAAGGGCTTTTGCTAGATCTATAAATACTGAAGATACAAATTTATTAGAGTTGTGAGCTTTATTGGCAATGTCTGTAAATAATGGCAATGAAGTAGAGGTGCTGTCATTTGGCCAATATCCATGCTGCATATTGGTGATTAGCTTATTTTGTAAGCGACAGTGGAGAAATTGTTGAATACATCTTTCAAGGATTTTACAGATGGGAGACAGGATGGCTTTGGGATGGAAATTTATAATGTCAGTGAAATTATCTTATTTTTGTAATAAGGTAGTGTGTGCCGTTTTCAACATGTTAGGGACCCAGTATACTGTTATTGATCTGTTAATAATAATGCTGATTAGGTATGCTATTGCATCTGCAGCTAAATTTAGGTATTTTGGGGGGAAGGTTGTCAGCTGAGGAATAACAAGGTTTTAGTTTACATGCAAGCTTTTTATGAGAGTTGCAGAAACTGGCTGAAAGATAAAGTGAGTTGTTTGCACGTGTATTGGAGAAGTTACAATTGGTTGCATTTTGTGAAGGAAATGTGCTAGGGTCTAAGGCAAGGGAAGGTTGCATAAAAGGGGATGTGCTAGGGGGGTTTGAGATTAAGATGGCTAAGCATTCTATGACATATTTATTGAAATAGGTAGCTGTTTAAAGAAGAAAAATGTCTGGATATGGACTGGGATTCGTTTTTGTACCTGTGCTGATGAGAGAAGATTGGAGGACAAGAACTTTTTAGGACTGTTTTTATAGCTATCTTGTAGCCAAGTATAATAATGCTTTTTATCTCTATTAACTTGTTACCGAATGTTACCGAATAACTGGGTAACTACAGCAGAGCTAGTAAGGGAGACTTCTAGAAAGGTGCTTGGTGTGACATCTGGACGGAGGAAGGAGGACAAGGAGACCTGGTGGTGGAATGAGGAAGCACAGGATAGTATACAGAGAAAGAGGTTGGCGAAGAAGAAGTGGGATTGTCAGAGAGATGAAAAAAGTAGACGGGAGTATAAGGAGATGAGGTGCATGGTAAAGAGAGAGGTGGCAAAGGCTAAGGATAAGGCATATAGAGAGTTGTATAAAAGGTTGGACACTAAGGAGGGAGAAAAGGACCTGTACCGATTGGCTAGACAGAGGGACTGAGCTAGTAAAGATGTGCAGCAGGTAAAGGTGATAAAGGATAATGAGGGAAACATACTCACAAGCTAGGAGAGTGTGTTGAGCAGATGGAAAGAGTACTTTGAGGGGCTGATGAATGAAGAGAATGAGAGAGAGAGAAGGCTGGATGATGTGGGGATAGTGAATCAGGAAGTGCAATGGATTAGTAAGGCGGAAGTAAGGACAGCTATGAAGAGGATGAATAATGGAAAGGCTGTTGGTCCAGATGACATACCTGTGGAAGCTTGGAGGTGTTTAGGAGAAATGGCAGTTGAATTTTTAGCCAGATTGTTTAATGAAATCTTGGAAAGTGAGAGGATGCCTGAGGAGTGGAGAAAAAGTGTTTTGGTACCGATTTTTAAGAATAAAGGTGATGTGCAGAGCTGTAGTAACTACAGAGGGATACAACTGACCAGTCACAGCATGAAATTATGGGAAAGAATAGTGGAAGCTAGGTTAAGAAGGGAGGTGATGATTATTGATCAGCAGTATGGTTTCATGCCAGGAAAGAGCACTACAGATGTGATGTTTGCTCTGAGAGTGTTGATGGAGAAGTACAGAGAAGGTCAGAAGGAGTTGCATCGTGTCTTTGTGGACTTAGAGAAAGCATATGACAGGGTGCCTAGAGAGGAGTTGTGGTATTGTATGAGGAAGTTGGGAGTGGCAGAAAAGTATGTAAGAGTGGTACAGGATATGTACTAGGGTAGTGTGACAGCAGTGAGATCTGCCGTGGGAGTGACAGATGCATTTAAGGGGGAGGTAGGATTACATCAAGGATCAGCTTTGAGCCCTTTCTTATTTGCACTGGTGATGGACAGGTTGACAGAACAGATCAGACAGGAGTCCCCGTGGACTATGATGTTTGCAGATGACATTGTGATCTGTAGTGAGAGTATGGAACAGGTGGAGGAGACCCTGGAGAGGTTGAGATATGCTCTAGAGAGGAGAGGAATGAAGGTCAGCTGGACTAAGACGGAATATATGTGTGAATGAAAGGGAGAATAGAGGAATGGTGAGGATGCAAGGAGTAGAGGTGGTGAAGGTGGATGAGTTTAAATACTTGGGATCAACAGTTCAGAGTAATGGTGAGTGTGGAAGAGAGGTGAAGAAGAGAGTACAGGCAGGATGGAATGGGTGGAGAAGAGTGTCAGGAGTGATTGTGACAGACGAGTACCAGTAAGAGTGAAAGGGAAGGTCTACAAAAGGGTAGTGAGACCAGCTATGTTATATGGGTTGGAGACAGTGGCATTGACAAAAAGGCAGGAGTCAGAGCTGGATGTGGCAGAGTTAAAGATGGTAAGATTTGCACTGGGCGTGACAAGGGTAGACAGAATTAGGAATAAGTATATTAGAGGGTCAGCCCAGGTTGGACAGCTTGGAGACAAAGCCAGAGATGCGAGATTGCATTGGTTTGGACATGTGCTGAGGAGGGATGCTCGGTATATTGGGAAAAGGATGCTAAGGATGAAGCTGCCAGGTAAGAGGAAAAGAGGAAGGCCTAAGATAAGGTTTATGGATGTGGTTAGAGAGGACATGCAGGTGGTTGGTGTGACAGAGCAAGATGCAGAGGACAGAAAGAAATGGAAACAGGTGATCCACTGTGGCGACCCCTAACCGGGAAAAACTGAAAGAAGAAGATCTCTATTAACTTGTTTCTTGACTTGGTTCTGTAGTTGTCTGAATAGGTGTCAATGTTTGTCATTTTTATTATTTTGCCTTTTTTATATACTTTTAGTTCACCCCCGTACCTCCATATGGCATCCAGAACTTGTATGGATCAGGTTTATTCAACTAAGGGACTTACCAGCTAATAATAGACAGTATTAGATAGGGCAAGGAGTTATTAACAAAATGTCACTGGGATTGTTAGTATAAGATGTCCTGTACTGGAGAAATTAACCTTTGTTTGACACTTATTACTCATATTTTCATATTTATGTTCATACTTTCATAACTTAGAAACCTACATTTTACTGAGGTGTATGGTATAAAACACCAATGTGGGAAACAGGAGAATTCACTGAAAATGATGGTTTAGAACACACTATATTTGGAAATATTGCTAGTTGTTTTTCATAATTATGAAAATAAGTAATAATTCCATATGTACTTAATACTCCAAAAAACAAGTGACGTACAAATTGTTGCATGATATTAGGTGAAACCTTACAAGTTGTTAAAGAAAGCTGTCTTTGATATTTGCACTGTAATCTGAACATTTTGATAGATATCCAGTATTATTTTTTGCTAATTATACAATTAAATACATGTTTTCATACTTCTGTAACTATCTCAATAAACATGCATTTATAGAGGAATTTCTTGTCATGTGAAAGATTATGTCAGATTAACAACAATGTTCTAACAATATATATCCAGGTTGTATAGTTTTTACGATATGAAAATCTGTTTGTGGAAGTTTAGAAAAAATACCATTTGTGGTTTGTGTGTTTTATAATATGTTACAGTAATTCTGGAAAATACTATGAATGCACCATTATCACTGAAAATGATACTTCTTACTGATAACATTGCTATTTGTACAGTTTTAATAGCTTTTATTATTCACAAAATATGTACATTTGTTTATCCTATCCTTTTTAAGTTTATTTTCAGAAAATGCTCTGGAATGCAAGATGTATGTAGGCTGCTAAAGGTGTGACATTCCACACCATATAGGTGTTAATGTTCAAGTAGATTTGCAATGGTTATAATGGTTCTAAAATGCAGTTCACCCATCACATAATATGGAATTAGTTGCTGCATATTTGAGGAGCCATGAGGGGGCAGCCAACAAGCCATCCCTGTCCATTACTGCACAATATGAGTTTTACTGCTCAAAAAGTGAATTCAGGGTATACAGTTAAAGCTACTGCCCCACAGTGCTTGGCCTTCTGGTTCAGTTCTTGTCTGGAGTCCTTCCTGTGTGGCGTCTGCATATCCCCTTATGTCCCTGGATTTAGATGAGGTGCACTGGTTTCATCACATTCACTGCAGTGTGGAAGTAGCTAGGGCACATGTAAGTGCAATATGAGGGGACCAAGGGTGGTATAACACAGAAAGACACACACAGACACTTACAGCATTGTCGTGTTGACACTGTGTACATCACTGGGGGAAAGAAGACAAAGGGATATTAACAGGGCATGGCATAAAGTACCCCTGCCCCCAGGAGATACATAGTGCACATCAGACAGTGAAGTGAGAGAAGATGTGGTCACGCCTCCTTGCTAGTCTTGGCTGGTAGTTTTCAAAAGCAAGGTGGACATATTTGTTATCCAGAACTAAGTAATATATGTATGAGTACAGAAGAACTCAGCACTGACATCACGGGAGGAACTGATGATATATTTTGGAAAGCTAGAAACAGCAGATATAGGGAATTTTGGGGAACAGTGTTGCCCAATAAGATAAAAATAAAACTGAGGAATAGCATTGATGTTGTTAGAAATCATGTGGCTGAGAAAAAGAAACATCACTAACTTTCTGGGAGAGCCACAATTTGAAATCAGCTGTAAAGTGACATGTACTAAGCAGGAGAGATGGTGCAATGGAAGGAAATCTGTTTTTGGAGTGTTTAACAAACAAAATGAAAGAAATTTGCTAGTAGGGCAAAACATATTTGCATAACACTGTGTATTGCATCAGGAAGGAATAGAGAATAACAAAAACCACAGACCAGTGGCCACCACAACTGTTAAGAACTTTATTCTCTCTGACGTCTCAGCTAAAATGCTTTCAAGGAGGATAAACACCAAATAACACACTCATTATTTATAACACACCCAATTAAACAATTAAAATACTGAATTAGAGTGATTAAACACTTAAAGTAAAACTCTGCAATTAAATACAGCATTCATTCCTTTAGGCATCAAAGTATCAAATTTCAATATATACAAAGCTTCTTTATGTAAAAGTCTATTTTTTTATACAAAAATCTGTAAAAACCTGTTCAAGTTTTTTTTAAAATAGTTCCCTGCAAACCCACTGTAGAACCTTGATGTGCTGTCTGGAAATGTACTGCCAGTGAACTAGATTCTTTAGCATTTTCTATATCATGGATATGCTCTAATAATCTAACTTTAAATGCTCTTTTTGACTGTCCAATGTAGAACTTACCACAGGGGCACTTCAGCACATAAATTATATCCTCAGTATCACATTTAAAGTGGCCCTTCACCCTAAATTTAAGCCTATTAATACTATCAAAACTATTTACAATATATTTGCAGGTTTTGCATCTCCCAGAGATGTGTGTACCCAAACTAGAGGTCATACTATACACATTTATTGGGGGCATAATAAATTTCCCTTTCACTAGGAAATGTTTTAACCTTCTACCTACTTTATAAGAAATTTTGAGTCTGTCTGGTAACCATGACTGAGAATCTCACTACATATAACTCCAGTAACATTTAACCAAATAAATCAGTATTTCACTAAAACAACTATATGTAGTCACAAAATAAATATCTGTCAAATGTCCATTTGATTTAAAAATAACTTTGTTATTATTAACATAACCTCCCCTATCTATGTTATTAACCTTTAAAACTGCTGTAGTAATGACAGATTTATTATAACCCCAAGATTCAAACATATAACTAGTTTTAGAGATTTCTTCCTGAAGTTCTAATGCATCATTACACAGTCTGTGAATCCATACCATTCCACTATATGGCAAAGCTTCTGTAGTATGGGGGGATGACAACTGGAGGCTTTCATATACTGAATGTTTCTCTCAAATTTCCTATGGACTTTAGTATGTAGCCCAAATGGTTTAGAAATATCTAGATCTTCGTCCAAAAAGAAAACTTGTTTACCTTTTTTGTATAACCTCAAACTTCAAATTAAATCTATTAAGCTGCAAGGTTTCAATAAACCCATCAACCTCCTCTTCTCCCCCTTCGCACAGAAAAATAAGACCGTCAATAAATCGGGCATAATATCTCACGTATTTAGAATAAAATGCAAATCTATATACATATTCCTGTTCAAATAATCCCATACTTAGATTTTTATATGAGGACGCAAATGCGGACCCCATAGCAGTACCTTGTTTCTGTTGATAAACTTCCCCATTAAATTCAAAAAAGTTTTTGGTTAAACAGAAATATAATAATTCTAGAATATAGTCAGTGGCAAGACATTCCCCAAGAAAAAAATCTAACAGCCTCCATACCCAACATATGTGTGATGTTAGTATAAAGGCTACTAACATCCATAGTAATCCAATGGGTCTACTTGAAAACACCAACACGCCAAAACACCGATGGCGAGAACACAGAAACTGGAAGATCGACAATTGAGATGACCGACAGTTTAAAAGCACGAAACTTCACATGCCCGAGAAACCACAATCCCGACAATCAACAAAACAAAACAAATACCTTTTCTGAAAAACACACTCACAACACAAGCACACCAAAAACCTTATAAACCTTCACTAAACCTTACATACACAACTATGTATGCACTAACATTAACCCAAACCATAACCCTAAGGTCCGTCACTATCGCACACTTACCTAACCCACGCCCTAACCCTAACTCACTTAACCCGCCTCTAATCCTAAAGTCTTTCACTATCGCACACTTACCTTACCCGCACCCTAACCTTAACTCACTTAACCCGCCCCTAACCTTAATGTCTGTCACTATCACACACTTACCTTAACATGTCAGTGTTCTCAGCATCGGGCTTTTAAACTGTCGGTCATCTCAGTTGTCAATCTTCCGGTTTTGGTGTTCTCGTCATCGGTGTTTTGGCATGTCGTTGTTTTCAAGTAGACCCAGTCCAATACATGCTCATATTCAACTGTACATTCTTTACTTTACTTTACTAAATAAATCAAATACATCTTTAACATATGCAGGCAACAACATAACCTTTGGTAATAACAATTATTATAGGAAAAATAGTGTTTTCCTGATACTATAGGGTGTCCAGGAGAATGCTACAGATTTTTATGTATTTTGGTAAACAATAAAAGCAAGCAATACTGGCATCCTCAATATTAAATTTCTTTTTAGCATCTTCCTTAGAAATATATCCCAGTCTGACACCCTTGCCAATAAGCTCTAAATATTCAGTTAAAGATGATTCATAAACTGAAAAATGTACTTTTTGATAAACATTTATATCATTCAGATGATCATAACACATATCTAGATACCTAGAGGTATCCAAAATCACCAGCTTGTTGACTTTGTCAGAAGGTTTGAAAATGAGACTTTTGTTGTCTCTCAAAGCTAGTAAAGCAGACTACAGAATAGAAAAGCAGCAGGAAAACATTTTACAAAGCTGCACCAGTTAGATGGAGAGGGACATCTTTGTGCAGGGCACACACATACGTTTAACCATTTGCTGCCTGTTAGAAAGGAGAAGCATGGGACAGTGTGATTCAGCCCTGCACAACTCAAAAATAATCCGGGGCCTCAACAAAAGTCTGAAAATGTAGCGCGGGCCGCAGGTCGCGTTAAATTCACAAAAAAAAAATATAAAGGTGGCAAACCTAAATATTTTCAAGAGAGTACCAAGTAAAACATGTTAAGAAATTGTTTGATAACTAAGTTTAATAAAGTTAACTAAGCAAAAGCATGACACACTGTCACATTTGTATTTGTTCAATGGGCCCTTAATGTGAAACGTTGCATCTCATGTCACCAACTAGTTTTTCAAATTCTGGAGTCATATTTGATGATGAAGTTTTTAATATATCTTCTAAGGGTTTGTCAGTTAAACACGAATGAGATTTGCTTTTATTAAGGTTCATAAAAGAAAATGTTTGTTTACATATGTACGTGCTGCTAAACACACTGAATACTTGTATTGCTGCGTCCCTTAAATTTTGAAGTTTCTTTCTGTCCAAGCTTCTGTAAAAATCAAGAAGATCACCTTCTCTATGCTTGGTTTTATAAATTGCTGAACATTGAAGTTCGATGATCTCCAGCTGTAAGCCCACGGGAACTTCATCTGGGTTCACAGAAAAAAGGGTCTTCAATCACTCTGAATTTGATTTCCTCTTTTCTTAACAACTCAAATCTTCCATCAAATTCTTGAATTCATTTATCAGTGTCGTGAGAATATTTCTTTCCTAGCATGGCATGCTTGTTAGAAGGAATGGTCTTCTTACATGTTGGGAAATTGCTCATGTCTCCTTTCGACAATTGTTTCTTAAACAGCGTAAGTTTCATTTTAAAAGCTCTTACTGATGCCAAAAGTTGGAAAATAAGCTGTGACTTTCCCTGCAGTTTTGAATTCAGTTTATTCAAATGAGTGATGATATCAATCAGAAAACATATGTCGTTGTTCCAATCTTCTTTTTTCAATTCGGGAAAATCCTTTGGATCGTTTTTCAAAAACTCAATGATTTCCTCTTTGAGTGCAATGAAACGTTGCAATACTTTCCCACAGCTTAGCCAACGAACCTCCGTATGATACAATAAATCCCTGAAATTAGCACCAGCTTCTTCTAGAAATGCACAAAATGTGCGATGTTTAAGCCCTCTTGCCCAGATGTAATTTACAACAGAAACTACCACTGACATGACATGGTCATAACTTAGGACTTTGCTGCACAGCACTTGTTGATGAATGATGCAATGATATTTGGTCATTTTTTTCGCAGCAAATTTTTCCAGGAGTGTCACCGCACCAATCCTTTTGCCATACATTGATGGTGCGCCATCTGTATAAATAGCCACAATATTTTCAAAAGTCATACTCAATTTCTTAGTGATACATTGCTTGACTTCATTTGAAATGTCTTCACCGGTGGTTCGGCCTTTTATTGAACACAAAGCTGCCAATTCTTCTGTAATTTCAAAGTTGTCATCAACACTACAGATAAAAACTAAAAGTTGTGCAGAATCATTTATGTCAGTGCTTTCATCTATGGCTAATGAGTAGTACTTGAATTCTGCAGTTTTCTTTCTTAACTGATCATGAAGGTTGCTAGAGATATCATTCACTCTTCATTACACAGTCATTAGGGACAAGCTCACATTTTCAAGAGTACGTTTCTTTTCTGGACATAGTTCAGATGCAACAATCATGCACTTTTTTATGAAGTCACCTTCCATGAAAGGTTTTCCAGCAGCAGCAATTTCTTTCGAAATTAAAAAGCTTACCTTTGTAGCCACTTCACTTTCTGTCTTTGCCTTTTTGAAAAATTGCTGTTGTCCATACAAATATTTCAGCAAGTTTGACACCTTAATTTTCTTCTCATTTTCATTCAACTTCGCCAACTCGACATGTTTGGATTTAAAATGATGTAGGGCATTGTATTCCTTTGGAACCGTGATTGATTCGCGGCAAACTAAACAAAGTATTTTTTCATTGTAGAAGCTGAACTGATACTTATTTGTCCACTCAGGATTAAATACTCTCTGCTCTGACTCAATTCTGTGCTTGTGATTATCACCATCCATTATTTCTGGTCACTGTGAATTGAATGTTAATTAAGACTCACGCTTACCGCACACGCACTCATACAAAAACACAACTCAAGCGGCTTCAGCTCTAAAAACGTAAGATCAGGGTTGAAGATACAAGCACAGTTGAAATAAAATTCTTATTGTTTCGGCTTTTCCTGGTTAGGGGTCGCCACAGCAGATCACCTGTCTGCTCATGACTGGCAGTGGAGTTTTACAGTGTTGAGTTGCCAGCCCAGTGCCCAACCTTCCATAGAAGGCACACACTCATACCTAGGGCCAATTTAAAGTGTCCAATCCGCCTACAGCATGTCTTTGGGATGTGGGAAGAAACCGGAGCACCTGGAAGAAACCCACACGACCACAAGGAGGACATGCAGACTCTGTACAGAAGGCACCCCTGCCAAGGATCGAACCGGAGAACCTCTTGTTGTGAGGTGGCAACGCTAACTGCTGCACCACCGTGGCTGCCCTTGAAATAAAATTATTAACGTGACAATAATCACACTGGGTATTGGGATTGAATAGACTGCAGATTTAACCTTCGGGAGCTAGTGCGCGGACTCTGACTTCGCAATTTTATATTTATATACAAACAGTAGTTTCTTATAATGTAGAAGGAATATCATTTCAGATCTTACTAAGCAGAAAAGAAAATAACTTAAGATGAAGAAATATGTGAGGAATAAAGAGAGTTCACCACAGTTTATATTCTGGATTATCCTCAAAGGAAACAGCTGTGCTAAAAATAACTGAAACTGATGAAAGATACCATCTGCCATGCATCAAGTAAACTGAAATGCTTTCTGTTGCAAACAGCTTCCCCATCTCAATTTGAAACACATTTCTTTAATTAAGGAAGTTCTTGCTAATAAGTAGTAGTGAAAAATTATGTCATAAATGTGCATCAGTAGTGATAATCCCCTAATGGTGGTGACTACAGGGATTTTGTTGGGGTATGTAATACTTGTGCTGTGTCTCTGCCTCAGTAAGAAGAACATATACAGCACATGAATGGTTTAAACAAGTTAGCGTCTACTAATTTTCCATCTAATATGTTTCTGGCTATAAAATATATAACTTGTTTGTCTGGTTTAATGAGCTGGTCTGTCTGAGGTGGCTATAGGATGAAGTTATGGCAGTGTCACCATGAATGAGTTGGAGCTTTGTATATCCAAATGTCAAGGTTTCCTTCTGGGTCACCTAGTTTAGAACTGCAATTTAGCAGCAGAACTCCAGTTACCCCTGGGCTTGAAAGGCCTAATGGTGGTTGTCAGTAGTGCATGGCTTCATACTTGGAAGCTGTCCACTAGAGTTAGGAAGAAACAGAAACCTGACGTGGGGCTTTCACATTTTCTGTGGTAAGCTGGAGGGAGGTGTAACATACCTTACAACATGACAGTCTGAATTGACATGGGTATTGACAAGGGGTTAGATGATATGTGGTAGCAGTAAGGGAATTAAGAGAGATGTTTAATTTCTCCCCAAGACTGATGAATAGACTCTTTGAGTCCTGTTCAGTGAATGAGGATTTAAGTTTGGATCAGATCTTAAAGGGGAAACTGACCTTTTCCAACTAGAAGAGTATAGGGCCATATTCTTAGGCCCTTGTTAGTAAGGTAGAAATACAATCAGGTTGTGAGTTATTTGCAGAAGAGCTTTTTGGGGAACATGGCCAGGTCTCAGAGTCCTTTGTTGATCTGTTTCTTAGTTAGTGAGTTATAAATATGAGCAGGGCATGAGTTATCTGTGGAAGAAGTTTAACAGAGGGTATGGGTCAGTCTCAGATTACGTTATTACTGTATTACTTGATCAGATATATCAATGTTAGAGCTCTGTTAAGGGTTTTTATATCAAGGTTGGATAAGGAGGTACTGTAGATATTTAGAGGAAATGAGGTGATAAATCATGCTGGTATACTCTCCCTGCTAATTTTAGAAGGGAATGAATAGGTTAGGAACATGAATTGTGTGATTTCTGTATCCCCAAGGTGGGAACTATTCAATTGGCCCTGTGTCCATAGATACTTCTTGTCCATACTAAGACCAGCCTTGATATCTGTGATGGTCTTTCTCTAATGTAGACATACAGGGGAGCGAGACAGAGTCTTGGCAGCAAACAGTTTAATCATACTATCAGTTCTTTGCAAGGGCGATTTGAAGATGGCTATGGGGATGGCATTTGGTAACCTATTTACACTGATGGAAGAGTCTTCATTTCTTAGTTTAGATTCAGATGTCTATAAGCTTAGGGATAAGCAGGAATTATTAGCTTTAAAACTGTCATTAATAAAAATAAAGTGTGTGGTATAAAGGTGGAACCCCCCCCCCCATGTTGCAAGTAACAGAGTAGGAAAACTAGGAAATACAACAGATATAAGGAATTTGCCAGCTTAGAAAAGAAGAGGTCATGTTATAGGGTGAAAAGGGCCCAGTGGGCCCAGAATGAGGAACACTGAATTTCTCAATGATTAGGTTGCTTGCCTGGACTGTGCTAAATGCACAGTTGTAAAACACATTATACTTTACTACAGGTGATACTGTATGCATTACTTAAAATAACTATAAACTGTACTAACCAACACATGGCAGGAAATAAATCATACAGAAAGGCAGCCACAGAAACATGCCATACATTATAAATGCACGCCACCTTCAAACCTTTACTAATGGATTTCAAAGAGGAAAGCTGTTTCTTAACAGCAGTCCATACTTAAACACAGAGACTGTTGCATAGTCTGTACTAAATGTTTAATAATACTTTAGAACAGCTGAAGAACTTTGCGCAGGTGCGTACAAGACCTGAACTCACTATGCTTTCTTGTTACTGCATAATGAAGCAATAATCAATATCCATCCTTTGGGTTATTTAGATTTAACCATGGCCAGAGGGGTGTAGTCACAAGTGAGAAGCCTGATGTATAATAGAGTTACATAGAAGTAATGTATCGCACCTTTCTTAAATAAGTCCACTCATACCAGTATTTTTTCTCCACACCTCTTTGCAGTGAATTCA
This sequence comes from Protopterus annectens, assembly GCF_019279795.1. NCBI lineage: Eukaryota > Metazoa > Chordata > Ceratodontiformes > Protopteridae > Protopterus > Protopterus annectens. The sequence goes on along the minus strand of NC_056731.1, from coordinate 104,975,715 downwards.
TCAGATACGTCTCTGTGATGTACTGGCACATTATCAATACACACACACATCTTTTCCTTTTTCATGCTGATTTATATAGCGCATATGTCAAGTTCATGTACGAGGCTGTATCAGTAATGCAATAAATGGCCTCGACCATGACCCAACTATCCTGTGACAGAGTAATAACTCAAGTACAGGAAGAGTTGGCTGGAGATGGTGGGGCAGATAGGCCATTGTCAGCTCACCCATCCAGGTCAGAGTGATGTGAACCAGACTGTTGCATTGCAGACACCTGGATGATGAGACTCACAGTAAGCAGTCTGCAGGACAAGGGTCTTCTCTTTGCCTTGCTAGGTATTCTGTGTACACTGTAAATGTCCTTCTATATGTGTATAAGTATGATATAGTTTGGGGATGGTGTAGGAGGGCCTCTCTTTGGGGGTATGCACATCATCTGCCAAGGGCATGGGGTTAGGCTAGCAGCAGTAAATCCTCTGATGGCTGCCATGGTCACAGCTGATAAATGACTGGCTCTTCCCCGGCATGGGGGAAATGAATGGACCTGATCATCTGCAGTGGTGCAGATGGTCATCAGACTCTGGGAGGGGTAGAAAAAGGAATAAAAAGAAAGTTCTCCCAGTGTCAGAAAAACAGTGATTTATAAACTGTGAGGAAACATTTAATTTTTGTTGTATTTATTTCTTTTCAACTGTCTCCTGACAGGCAATTTTTGGGGGGAGTGGGTGTGTTCTGAGATCCTTACAGTGGCAGTACACTTTTTTTTGTTTACGTTTGATATTTGGATGTTGTAAACTTACTGTGAACATTGTACTGGTGCCAACTTGAGTGTGTTTGACTGCTGACCTATACAGATCTTATTTGTTTCTTTGTTTGTTGATTGGGAGGTTTAGTTCATTAAACAATATTTATGGTGGATGACCACAGAGAAAATTTCCAAAATAATTCATAGATAATTCAAGCTTAAACATGAATGAAAATACAAACCTTAATGTGTAATATACGCTCACTTTCTTAGAAAACCATTAATTAAAATTCATATACAATGTACATAAAGTTATACAAAGCTTACTGATTCCACAAGAATTTGGCATTTGTATTAGAAAAATGCGTTTATATACAAGTGAGCTTCATAAGAACACAGGTACTGGTATTCACAAATGGATGCTATTACCAAATAGCAAGAGTTTGCTTAGTCTGTGCCTGCCATGAATTCTAGTTATTTTATACTAATTCATAAAATCTGAGAATAAGGTAAATATTCGAACTGGGGGACAATTTTACCTTCTGATATATAGGTAATAGTGTTCCTAATTGTAAATAGGGTAAAAGCGGGATATGTTAAGGTAGGGTAGAGTCAATTACTTGGGTTAGAAAGATAAAGGAAGCAGGATAATTTGATATTATCAAGGAAAACGTGGAATAGATGAAAGACAAATAGTCATTTTTTTGTTATTTTAGATCATGTGGCATTCTTATATAATGTTAATTGTAAATTTTTTGTTAAGTCAGCTGAGGGATGTTGAGTGGTAACAATAGTTAGTCAAGCTATGCAAATGAACGTATGACAACATGATAGTACAATTACAAGTGAATGAAGAAGTTCTGTAGCGTAGTGTATATAGTATATATCACAAGCCAACGATACCCCTTTTATTTGCCACAATAACTTTCATTATAAAGCACATCATAAATGAAATGCAGAGATAAGAAACCAAGCAAAAATCGAAAGTGATGACCAAGGCAGGATGAGAATAGCTCCAATTTAATACACCAACAATTTAAGTTAAGCACGATAAAATACAAATGAATGAACGCATTCACATTGTCAGCGTTTTCGTCCAAAGGGACTTCATCAGATGAAATGCCATACTATATTAAACAGGTCCTTTTGTATAAAAAACATTGTGTAGCATCCAATCATTATTCATTCCCATTATGAACTTACAAATCACATTCTAGCTACTACATAATTTAGTATTTCATCACTTCCTTTCCATTTAAAATCATTATTTAATAGTCTTTGTGTCCAAAATACTTTAAAAGGAGGTTTAGTTCATTAAACAATATTTATGGTGGATGACCACAGAGAAAATTTCCAAAATAATTCATAGATAATTCAAGCTTAAACATGAATGAAAATACAAACCTTAATGTGTAATATACGCTCACTTTCTTAGAAAACCATTAATTAAAATTCATATACAATGTACATAAAGTTATACAAAGCTTACTGATTCCACAAGAATTTGGCATTTGTATTAGAAAAATGCGTTTATATACAAGTGAGCTTCATAAGAACACAGGTACTGGTATTCACAAATGGATGCTATTACCAAATAGCAAGAGTTTGCTTAGTCTGTGCCTGCCATGAATTCTAGTTATTTTATACTAATTCATAAAATCTGAGAATAAGGTAAATATTCGAACTGGGGGACAATTTTACCTTCTGATATATAGGTAATAGTGTTCCTAATTGTAAATAGGGTAAAAGCGGGATATGTTAAGGTAGGGTAGAGTCAATTACTTGGGTTAGAAAGATAAAGGAAGCAGGATAATTTGATATTATCAAGGAAAACGTGGAATAGATGAAAGACAAATAGTCATTTTTTTGTTATTTTAGATCATGTGGCATTCTTATATAATGTTAATTGTAAATTTTTTGTTAAGTCAGCTGAGGGATGTTGAGTGGTAACAATAGTTAGTCAAGCTATGCAAATGAACGTATGACAACATGATAGTACAATTACAAGTGAATGAAGAAGTTCTGTAGCGTAGTGTATATAGTATATATCACAAGCCAACGATACCCCTTTTATTTGCCACAATAACTTTCATTATAAAGCACATCATAAATGAAATGCAGAGATAAGAAAGATAACAGGGATACAGCTGAACACAGAAGGATAACAATGCTGACATATGCAGATAACAATGTTGTCTGTATGCAGAATAAAAATGACTTGAGAGAGTTTTAATAATAAGAGAGGTTGTCAAAAGTCGAAGTAAAGTCTTATACTAGTCTAATAGGGCAGGGGGACAGTGAGAGCAAGCAACAAATCAGGTTGGCATGCAATACTAAATAAAATGGAAAAGAAATGGATTATAAGATTGGGTGCACTTTTTTCCCCTGGTTTAAATGAATAAATATGTGATGTAATTTTGTTTATGGTCTTTAGATGGCGCTAGACCACTATATATTTATATTGTGGCATTCTGTAACAAATTCAGACACTGAGGAAGGCCTAATGGCCGAAACCGGTTTGTTTTTCTCCATCCTCCATCAATAAACGGGTTTCTGTCCACTGTTTGCTGGCTCTACCATGTTTTTGTTTTCTATATGATGATACCCCAGGACATCTTATTTAGACAGTGTGGGTATACACACATATATCAGATAACTATTTTTATTTCCATTTGTGAAAAGGAGTAGTTTGACTAGGCCAGTCCCTTTTCAGTGAAGGTCTAGGGGGAAAAGGTCCATTGCAATAAAATTAGTTGCAACAGTTCTATATTTTCACAACTGTTAGATTTAGTATTCTAGACAGGAGGAAAACATTATTTGACACAGGAGAAGCTGTGACTTGCCACCACAAAGTGAAATAGGGATATAATAATAATAATAATAATAATAATAATAAATACAATACAGCATTACAATTTTATAAGCAATGCAAGCACGCTTCCTCTATTCAAAAGGAGAACTAGGAGGTGTAAGAATTGCACAAGTATGTGGACCTAATATTTTTCCACCGCTCTGTTTTCCACTATTTTGAAAAACACACTTAAACAGAGAGGGCGAAAGAAAGAATGTCTGTCTGTGTTTTAAGTTTCTGTGATTTCCTTAAACAATTGAAACATGTAGAAACATTCCTGGAGCCATTGGCTTTCGTTCCCAATTAAGCAACATAAAAATGGAATTTCCAGACCCCTCTGGCATAAATAGCCAGCAGTGATGGCTCCAGATCAGATCATTACAGCCAGGCACCGTGTCCACACACAAGCTGTTCAGTAAATACCAGTAGACATCTCCTGCGATGCTCAGTGGAAGGAGTAAGTAAAGTCATAATTTGCTACAAGGTTCGCTGTATCTCAGACATCCTTAGATTAGAGCATTAACTGTAACGTATCCATTTCTGTTTCCAGACTCCAGCCACGATGTCCTGCACACTTTGTTAGCACTACTTGTGAGCCTCACATCGCTGGTGCCTCCTACCGCTGCCCTCCCTCTGGGGGTGGTTTCACAGGACCCCACCACAGACTCGGAAGCACGACCAGCTGTTGGGTTTGCAGACTTGCTGTTAGCAGCTCAGCTTATTCGTTTCCAGAGTGACAGCCTCAAAACTCAGGTAAGTCATAAATCATTCCAGGTCCAAGCGCACTGGTCCGTTATGCTGCACGTCTGTGTCAGTAATTTGCTGGGTGTATTTTGCTTATGATGGAGTGAATACATATAACTGGGTGTTGAGAGGTTAAGTTTTGGCGGATTAAGTAACTAGACACGCACATGACATAAATGGTGTCAGAAGGTTATAAGCAAGAAACTTATTTGTAACTTCATAGGGCTGCAGATAGTTCTCCAACAGTAATTTTTGTACATCCTGTATGGTACCGTATGTGATTCCTAAAACGAAGAGCACCATACACTATCATATGTATTGGAGGATATTACTAGCAGGTATTTCACGCATTCAGCACTTTACTTCACAAACTTCTGCTCCAGAAAACATATACAGCTATTAACGTCACAGGTGAATATTTTTTAGATATCTAATAATGCAGTAGTCGCCATCATTTATCAAAGATCATTTTTGGGTAACTTGGGAATGCATTTTTTTGTTTGCAAAGGATTTCTTTTTTTAGTACACATCTCCACATTAAAGATAATATATTGCAACATATCTTAAATATTTTTTTTTTTGCCTGAGTAAATATAGAAATGAATTAAGTATTTACAAATGAAAGGGAAACGTGCTTCTGTGCATTGACAGCTTTACATGTTGCAAGTTCCTGTTTGGTTAAGAACTTTGTTTTAGTCTCCCTGTCATATTTAATTTTATGTCCTTCCTCTATTTGTTAAAAATGCATAACGAGCCTTTGTTAAATAGTAGATAAGTGACTGTGGAGATGAAAGGGTAACTGACATTTTAAGGATTTTCTTGCCATTTATTTATGTAATTGCATATCACAGAAAAGTTTCACAGAGAAGTTTAGTGCTACAGTTTTTAATCTATAAAACATATTACTCCAGAATGGCTTGTATATTTCGGTATTGTACAGCAACAAATGTGAAAGATAAGATTTCTGCCTTGTGTGTCAACACAGTCAGTGCTGACTTGTAGTCAGCTACTGCCTGTGTGAAGTTTGCATATTGCCCCTTTGGCTGAGTGGGATTTTCTCATGTAATTCTGTTTCTTCCCTCCTGCCAAAAACATGTTGATTGATTGGTCACACCAAATTGTCCGCAACCAGTATTTGCTCTTATAGCCTGGGATGTGGCTGAAAAGGGTCAAAGGATAACCTCCTTACCCAGTTAACAAATGACAAAAAAAAAAAAATACTGTTACAGCATATCGAAAATTTGCAGCAGAATGCATATGAGAAGCCACTAGTAAATAAAGTATTTCTGCCTGAATAATTTGTGATCTTGGGGAGATTTTGTGGGCAAATCACATGCCATTCTAATGTGACCACCAAACGAAAGATAAAAACTCAGTCATACTTAAATAAGAATTAATGTTGTGGGTGTGAGTTATGCAGCATTTGTGAGAACCACAATGCAGCCTGTGGTGTACTGTAGCAGTAACCCATGCCTGGGTATGGGTAATGCTGGATTTACCCATGGTTGGTGTGGTTTGGTCATGAGGGCGAAGCCCAAGTGGCCAAACAAAGCCAACCGTGGGTAAATCCAGCATTACCCACACCCAGAATTGGGTTATTGCTATTATACAATGGCATCATTTAAGAAAAAAATAATTACTTTTCTTAAATAATGGCATTGTATAATGCCTCCTTGCTGCCCTTCCGCAGCTGTCTGGTATTCTGCGGCAGTTCTGATGTACTGCGCATGCCTACACAGTACATCAGAGCTGTGGGCAAAAGCAACGGAGAAAGCAAGATCTCTGTTGCTTTTTTCAAACTGTCTCGCTATGTTAAAGGAGTTTAACATAGCAAAACAGCTTTAAAAAAAGCTAAGGAGAATCTCCATTGCTTTTTTAAAGCTGTCTCGCTATGTTAAACTCGTTTAACATAGCGAGGCAGTGTGAAGCAATGGAGATCTTGTGTTCTCCATTGCTGTAAAAAAAGAGTTATAGTAATGGAAAAATTCTGGGCGACTGGCCCTTTTTCCATTACTATAACTCTGATTTACATCGTGCATGCTGATCAATCAGCGTGCACATTTTTGAATATTAATGGAGGGTCGTTGTATAATCTAGCTTTAAGTAGTTCACACCGACACTTCCAGCTACTTTCTTAATTTGAATCCTGACAAACACTCTGTTCTTGGAATGCACTGAGAAACCTCACATTTACAGAACAACTTACAGCAATGTAAAAGAAGTCTCTGGCGGGATATTATTCTGAATCAAATTCCATCATTCATTATACATAATTTAGTGATCGGACAACTGCAATTAATGCAGAAATTCCCATACATATGTAGATGTCAAGGGTAAAGCTCAGGAAGCCACTATAGGTAACAAGACATGAAAGAATCTAAATGTTCATGTTGATCACTGCTCCAGTAGTCTAAGCTATATAGGTTATATCCTGTCCTGTATAGGATATAACAGCAGATCAGTTTTCAAAGCTTCAGGGCACCTTCCACATAACCAAACCTTTAATCAGCTGGAGCTGAAACAAGACAGGTGTGGGTGCCAAGCCTTTCAGAGCTTTCCCGACACTGAAGATAACACTCCTCTGAGGCTTTTCAGGATTAATGGGCGGCTTGTGCTGTTCTTTTGCAGGGCAGGTAGGTTCCCTTTGGGGAATAAAAATGTCAATTTTAAAAGAAAATTATGTAATTAAATGGACTGTTATGAGACTGAATTGCACTTTTAAATAAGAGTAGACTTTTTTTCGGTCAGTTTAAATTTATTTAAAGTAATTTAAAAAACATTTTTTTTCTGTGGATAAATTGTGTTTATTTTACTTTTTGGAGATGGCTAAGTGTTTTAAATACTTTTCACTATGTTTTTGTGTAAAAAAAAGTGATTTTTAAAAACTTTAAATTACAACTGGCTTTTGCTACTTGTTCTTCCTGAGAAAGAGGTGTTATTTTCTGCTTGACTATGGAACAAACTGTCAATCCCACAGTCACTCCTTCTTCCAGCCACAAAAAAAAAAAGGTTAAGCAAATAGCCACAGCAGGCTAGCAATTTGCCTCAGCCGAGGTGGGCGACTCTGCTGTAGCTATTTGCTCTACCTCAGACCACTCATCTTATACCCCAGATCCCTCTGGTGTAGCACCTGCAGCCACTTTTCTTTTTCTCAAGAAATGGTTTCAGCAAATGGATTTTGAAGATCATTCATCAAAATTACAAGATTAAAGATGGCTGTGAGAGGATATTCCTTCTTGCCAGGTGGCTATCCCTCATCCACCAGACCAGACTGCTTTATTTCCACTTGTCTTTCATTACATGCTTTTCCAGGGAGTGCTAGAGCAAGTTCCTCCTTTTAAAGTTAGGAAAGGTTTTTATTTAAGGATGTTTCTAGTACCAAAGAAAGAAGATGCTTTGCTTGGAGAACATTTCTGGATCTTTGTTTCTTACTTAGGCTTGGTTGTGATAGTGCCTAAGTTCAAAATAATGTCACTTTACAGTCTTTTACAGCTTCTTCCTCATTCAAGTTTTCTGGTATCACTACATTCAAAAGGTGCTTATCATCACATTCATTTTCATTCAGACTTCAGGTGTTTCATAAGGTTATGTGTATCTGGATCACATTATCATTTCTCTTCCTTACCCTTTGGACTATCTACAGCACCAAAAGTGTTCACAAAGTGTCTAGCTCCAGTTATTAACTCATTACAGGCTACAGGGTATCAACTTTTTCCAAATTTAGATAACTTGTTTATCTTTGCAGAGTCTTTTCCAAAGTGTCAGGAATCTATCACTTGGATGACAGATCTTTTACACAAGCTGAGTTTCCAAGAGAACATTCAAAAATACTTTTTGACTCCTTTACACAGACATGAGTTCCAGTGGTATCAGCTGGACACATAATTTCAAAGAGCTTTTCGTCCACAGGGGGAAAAAAATGATCTGTATCTAGATCTATTTTTAAAGGTTGTCCGTCAGACTTTGATAACTGCAGGGCAATATCTCAGGATTTTGGGTCTCATGGCATCTATTATTCTCATAATAACACTGCTAAGACTCCACATGAGAATGATACATGGTGTCTGAATTATCTTTGGTCCCAGCATCAATGTCTCTTGTCTTTTCAAATCCCAGTGTTGGGATTTATCAGTAGAAAAATTATATGGTGGAGACAGCAAATATTGCTAACTTTGGGTCTTCCCTTCTCCCTCCCTGTTCCAAACTAGTCATTCATCACAGACTCCTTGGAATTTGCTTGGGGAGCAGTTTCAGGAGCGATAATAGTGCAAGGTGGGTGTGACACTTAGGACAGATGGAAGCACATACATATAAAGAGATGCTTGCCCTGATCAAGACAGTCAGCTCTCATGAGTCATATTTGGTCCCCAGAACACTTCAAGGTGTTTCAGACAACACCACAGTCATACAGTACATTAAAAGTAGGGGGAGCCACGTTGTACCCTCTTTGCAGACTAGCAATGTTAGCTTGGGGTTTAGCTTCACAGCACAGTCTCACTGTACAGGCATCATTCATTCTGTCACAGCAATACTGTGTGACAGACAAGCTCAGTAGGACAGAGCAGACCATCAGGTTTGCAAACTTGACCAGTGTTTTTTCAAGATTTGATCTATCTGTTGGAGTTCCTCTAGTAGACTCATTTGTCACCTCGTTAAATAATTAGCTGGCATGATTCTGCTCCAGGACTCCATGCAAGAAGGCCTGGAAGACAACTTTTTTTTCTTTTCCTTGGACAGGAATGTTCTTGTATGCTTTTCCACCTTTTCCACTCATATTTAAAGTACTTCTGAAGATTCAGAATAAATCCCGCAGGATATTTGTGGTGAGTCCCTTTCTAGCCCAGGCAACAGTGGTTCTCTCTTCTTTTGGAAATGGCTAGGTGCAATTACCAGAAGCTTCCTAACAGAGTCGATATACTCATACAAGATCAAGGGTATTTGATCCACCCTGACCTCAATAAACTTCAACTGACTGCCTGGGCGATAGGGTCTTGATTCCCTGTAGGCACCTGTTTACTGAGGACATGCAGCAGTTAATAATGGAGGCAAGGAAGTCTGCTACTAGAAAAATCATACATTATGAAATGGAAAATGTTTTCTAGTTGGTGACATCAATATAAAAAAACATCCATTCAGGGCTAGTTCTCTGGTATTACATTATTTGTGTGAGTTACTGTCATATGGCCATTCTTACTCCTCCATCAAGGTTCATTTATTGGCCATTTCAGTATGTCTGCCCATGGATCATTCTCTTTCAATGTATTCTTGTTTCAAAATTATTTTGAACTTGAAAAGGATTGTACTTAGAGCATTTCTAACACAAAATTAAAATTCCAAGAAAACCAGTGGCCCTTTGTTGGGATCTTAATTTTGTGTTAGAGAAAGCTAACATTTGCTCCATTTGAACCAGCTAGTCTGACTGACTTGAGGTTCTTGGCATGGAAATTAGTTTTACTGAGTGCTCTGACCTCTGCAAAAACAATATTTGAGATGCTAGATCATGGTGAGTGAACCCGATCTCATTTTACACAGAGGAAATCCTTATTTTGTGCCTATAGTGGTACTGAGTTTACTTCAAGCTGAACTATCCATTCTCCCATTTTCCTTGCTAATCCTAAAAATTAGGGATAAAGGATACTCCATACCATTGATGCCCACTGACATCTTAGGTACTATCTTCACAGAAATGAATCTTTCACAGCCGTTGTCCAACTCTTGTGAAGGTAAGAAGAAGGGGCAACCTGTGTCAGTACCGATTATTTCCAGGTGGTTGTCTAAGGCTATTACATTTTGTTATACTCACCACATCAAAATTATTCCAGGCAGAGTCGAGGCCCACTATACCAGGGCATTGACTTCATCTACGGCTTTTTGGAAAGGGTTGGATTGTAGAAGTATTCTAGAAGCAACAACTTGGTCCTATAGATATGTACTTTTACAAGGCAGTTCAAGCTTGATTCATTCTCTATACCTGGATCAGGCATTGCTAGGACCATTCTACATTGTCTTCTGGTCCCTTCCCCTTCCAGCTCCCAAAATTTGTAAGCTATGATAATCTATCCATATGGATTAGGCTTCTGCAGCAGTGATCAGTATGATGAACATTGTACAGTTGTGTAAGTAAACTTAACATAACGGTAGATGTTTGAATGATCACTACTGCAGTAGATGCTCCCTCCCTCCACCCCCTTATTTTTTGGTGTGTTAATATCGGGGTGCGGACCTTTACTTTTGTTGTTACTAACATTGTGATTTCAGGGCTCAGCCTACCTTTCTCTGCTGGCATGAGAGATCTGAAGTGTTTGGCTCCCAAACCCGTCTTTTTGGTTACCTCAGTTCAAGCTGACTAATGGTTTGGGTGCATGAAAGGTGTCCTGAAACATTGGAGGCTGGCCGGCTGTTATATCCTGTGTAGGATATAACTCATACAGCTTAGGTGACTGCAGCCATGATCATTTGAACATTTACTGTTATAGTAAGTTTGCTTACACATCTGTACTTTTTCTTGCTTACATTTACCCATTTGGTGTAATGTATGCTGCCATGTGCAGTAGCTGTAGTAGCATCTACTCTAATTCTTATTCATTTTTACTTATAAACATTATTTTATACCAGCAAATTACTTTCTTAGTGGTTTCATATCAAAGAGATTTTCTTTTCTTTCCATTTTTTATAAACATCTTTATTAAATCACAACTAAAACAGTGACACAGGTGCATGTGCATTAATATAAAAGAAAAAAGTTACTGTAATACAGAGAGCTTGAAGCACAGTTCTGCACTATCAGGCTGAAAAGACTTCAAACAGATACTAAAAACTGATTTTTCTTGACAGATTGTAATGTTGTACCATATATTACAACACCATTCTTCCTGTGGTTAGTTACTACAATGTTCATAGGTGTGTACTAGGCTAATGACCCTGGAGCCTTTACAAGCCTAGGCCATCGGACTACCCTGGTATCGTGCCACCCAACCTTGGTTCCCAGTGCCTCTGTCAAGTAGAGCCACTGGAGTAATCCCTGAGGTGAATTTTTTATTTCCCATCCACTCATCAAGATTTCTCTTGAAGAGGGCCAGTGAGGTACTCTGTTTGCCATGTATGGGAAGTCTATTCCATAGCAGCTTGTTCTGTTGATTGTAGTGTTGAAAGTCTTTCCTCAGCTTCTTGTTTGACACTGCATCTAGAAGGAAAAACACTGACCACTACTATCTGAATGTTTGAATGGAATGCTTTGTGTATTTTGTAATGAATGGTGATGACCATAATCACTCAGTCACTATTCACTGTGGCAGACTTCACAATGTGAAACTCGGTCACTACACATTTGTCAAAATCCATTCTTCAAGGAAAGGAGTATTTTACCATTGAGAAGCAGCCTTGAAGTTGATTATTCTAGGGAGGAGGTGCAGGGGACAACGTTTCAGCCTGTTCAGGGGTATGGGGTACTGGAGAGTGTTTCTCCTAGCATAGCTTACAGATATAACTATCTGGGGTGTCTTCTCCTTGCATGGAGCATGGGGGTACAAGACAGGGTGTCTTTCCCTGTATAAAATATGGGATGCAGGAGTGCTTCATCCTACAGGGTGGATTTGCAGGTGGATTGTAATGTCCCCCTGCATTGAGTAATGGGGTAAAGGGTATCTGCTTCTTGCATGGGGTGAGGTGATACAGAAGAGTATTCCTTTTTCTGGAAGTGCAGTTCCAGGTACAGTAGAGTCTCTCCCTGTATGGAAGTATGGAAACACAGGGGACACTTTCCTGCATGAGTCATGTAAAGGGGTGTCTCCCCTACAAAACACAATTTCAGTTTTTTAAGCTTTATGAGGTACAATTTCCAGTAACTGTATTGCTGAAATGGCACTTGCTTTATTTTGATAAAATATGGAAGATTTCATGAAAATTACACAGCTAGCTTTGGATTTAAGTTAAACATAATTTTATGTCCACATTACAAAACTTTTACTGATATTTTATAAATAAGATTTAAAGTACCAAATCTTTTAAAACTATTCTGTCCAGAAAAGGTTGGAAATTATTAATAACAGTAATAAGAAACATGTTATAAAATTGCTTCTAATTGTATTTCTTATATGAGGACTCTACAGATATTAATTCATAACAGTAGTAAAGTGAGAATAAATGGTTTGCTGACAAGAAAGAAAATTAATAAAGCAAGATATGTTGTTTTGCAGTTTGTTGCAAGGAGACTGCTCTGGTTATACAGGCTTAAGTCCATGTAGTTACATGATTTTAGGATGCATAATTCATCAAATGTGAATTGTTTGATGCTAATGCCCTGAGTGCTGTATACTACAGCAAGAGACAGCAGAAAAGATACAGGGAGTGAAAAGGATCATATAAGCAGTGGGATATGTGAAATAGTGGGCAAGAAGGCTATTGTACTGGTGATAGTACAGCCACATGTTACAGTCAATGGCAGGAGTTAGATAAGTATAATAAAATGATCTGATGGGAATAGTCATAATGTGAGTAGGTCAGGTATAGCCACAACATGCACATAATATTCTGAGTTAATGAACATTCATGTTTGGTCAGTTTCTGATCACCAGATGGTTTGTTTAAGAGATTCGGTGAACTGCTGTTATCCCCGATGATGTCATAACCCAGGATGCTGTAGTGCTCAGATATGATGCAATGCTACACATAACACATTCACTGACTTCTGGGAATTGAGAGCAGGACTCCACATGCCGTGTAAAAAGGAACACAATGCCTGATGAAAGAATTACTTCAGTACAAAGGACTGGGACAGAGAGGGCAGAAAGGGTAAAAGGATAAGAAGTCATCAGCTTTCTAAAATATGCAAGGAGAACCCCCCTGAATTAAGGTATACACTAAATAAGTAATGCATTGACCACATATATTATTAAACACTGGAGCTGTCAGACTTATAGGGAGACCAGCATGAGAGAGCACCAGATTGAAACTGACATTTTCAGTATGTATTTCTGCGCTCAAAGACTACGTCATAATGTTTTCTGCTTCTTTTTCTTACCTTCCAGGTCTGTGACAAGTATTTGATGTGTGATAGCGATATGGAAATTTTATCACACAATGGTCTACATCTTCCAAAGATAACAAAAGAAGATGGATGTTATGCTTCAGATTTCAACAAGGTTAGAGAAATTCCTGAACTTGTCATGTAATGTCCTAGTATAACAGTACAACAATAGTTAGGATAGCCATTTCTATTACCAATAGCTAAGCTGTGTTTTTATTTTTTTTAGGAAAAATGCTTTCAGAAGATCTCTATTGGCCTTTACATGTATCTTCCATATTTGCATTTTGTACAAAATGACTTTGGTGGTGAGGAGAAGCAAATAAAGAACATGCAACATGCTACCAAGCATCTCGCTGATGTAATTAAGATGGTGGTAAGTATCTTTCCCTTTCAAGTTAGATTACTTCCATCAAAAGAAAACATTTGTAGAAATAAAACCAAAATGATGCTAATGGAAAATATGATGCATAGCATAACTCTAATGCACATACAAAAGACAGCAAAAATATTCAACACGTTACTTTCTTACTAGAAGTATTTTCTAACAAAAAAGTTGTAAAAATGCCCTTGTATAGATGGAAGAAATATTTGTCTCCACATGAAGGGCAGAGGAAAATAGTTGACAATAAATAATACCGGTATACAAACACTTAAACACTGTTTTTGGTTGTCAATATATGTTTAGCTTCTGTTTAAAAATGTTTTTAAAAATATGGGAAATGTGAAATACTTCATCTTGCTGAAATGTAGAATAATGTATAGATTACAATCTTTTGATTCCCATGTAGGGACTCATTTCTTGTGAGGAATAGAGTTCCCCACAACCCCAAGTAGGGTTCTGACCCCTGCACTCTACTATTTAATATAATCTGTCACTAATCACTAATTTTCTGCATCTTGGACCCGATAGACATACCAGTCAACAAATGAATTTGGAGGCAGCTAGTCTGTGGACTGCTTAGGGAAGGTACAGTAAAATCACTGATAGGTTGGGAGCAGGGAAATATAATATTAACCACTGTTGTACAGTCTTGGAGTGTGAGCAAGTGTGTGTGTGTGTGTGTGTGTGTGTGTGTGTGTGTGTGTGTGTGTGTGTGTGTGTGTGTGTGTGTGTTTGTATGTGTATGTGTGTGTATGTATACTTTTGTTTGGCACTATTGGAAACCACAATCCCCCACATCAGAGTACAGGGGCTTGCATCCCTTCAAAAATTAATAAACTCCATAGTTACAGATGAAGTGACATAGTTGTTAATGATTATTTGTTAGACTTCGTAGATGTCGATGAAGTGGTCACCAATAATTATTGGTTGATTTAATGGGTATTAAGGAGCTAGTGAACTGAAAAGTAATCATATAGTCATCATTTATACATATGTATGCATGTGTATGTATGTGTGTGTGTATGCATATGTGTGTATGCTTGTGTGTGTATGCATATATCAAATTTAAAAATGCAGTATTTGATAGTAAGTCTTAAAAACAGCCCTTGACTGAACCTGTTCTTAAAAAAAGTTTATATGAAATTGTGAAACCAGATATAATACTGCAGCCATTAAAATCACAAGAGACATTTTTACAGGTGATTTGGAGGCTTTATATTTTATTTATTTTTGCTGTATCATTGAGCAATAATTCATGTGTGGGTGTGGGTATATCAGGATTTCCCCACAATTGGCATGGATTGATCACTAGCGCGAAGCCTGAGTGATTAAATAAGGCCACTGTGGGTACATCCTAATATGCCCACACCCATGAGTGGGTTCTTGCTGTTATAGAATGATATTATTTAAGAAAGAAATTGCTTACCTTTCTTAAATACTGTCTTTGTATAATAGCGCTGTAGTGTTCTTCCACCTTCTTCTTTGTTTACTGATGTACTGCACGTAGATATGGGACTTATGTCCCCACGCTTGCACAGTACATCAGTACAGTGCAGGAGAAGCAATGGAGAAAATAGAATCTTAATTGCTGCTTTTTTTCTGTCACAATTTTATGAGGGAAAGCACAGAGGTAGAAGGAAAATCAGGTACATTTGTGTTTTTTTATTTTTGAGAAAGTACATATTTTTTTTCTGTTTTGCTCTGTCCCTCAGCATATTCCAATAGAAAGTCCAACGGTTCAATGTTTCTTCAGCGGCTGGAGTTTATTTTATTGGTATATGCTCAATTTATAACAGGCATGCTGGTTGGGTTGTCCAATCAGCATTTAGCATTTGCATTTTTGAATAAGAATGGCCCATCATTGAATAATTTTTAACCAGATAAGTGAACTGCTGCATTGACCATTTTCAGCCAATACCAGAGCCATAGGGGCACAGATAAATACAAAATGGAAATATGTGGATAGTCCAGCCAATCAACAATCAAGTGTTTTGGGACAAGTGGGGAAACCAAGTCTACTCAAAGAAAGCCTGCACCAAAATGGGGGGTATATTTATTTATTTTATTTATTTTACATTTGTTTACCGGGAAAGTCTAACTAGATATATGTCCATTTTCAGCAGAGGCCTGGGGAGAAAAGCTCCAAAAAAGCAGAGTATGAATACATTAGGAACAATAGAAACATTTAGAGATAAGTATAATATGCAGTTTTCAGTCGGGTGACAAACATAGATAAAACATAGTAGACAACATCAAAATCATGCAGCTTCAATTTCAGACAATAATACATGAAGTTATGGGCTAAGTCCCTTCAAGAATTCGTACACTTATTAGAGTATAAGCTTGAAATGCTTAGGGAGAGTTTGCAGGAACAGTGGGTGGTGATTAGTCAGGGTTTAAGCAGGGACACTGCCAATACTGTTGGAAGTGTAGTTTGAGGCTTTTTTTTGAACTGGGTTAAGGAGGATTGTTGAGTAAGTTTGGCAGGTAGCATATTCCAAGTTTTGCCTACTGAGATGGTGAATAGTGAGTCCCCAGCCACATTTATGCTCTTAGTTGTTTGTACCAGCAGTCTGTCAGCAGAGCGTAGTGTCCTCAGGTTGTTGTATGGTTTGATGATCTTATTTAGTGCTGGTGTTTTTTCGGGTTGATATAGTATTTTGTGGGTTATTATAAGTTGGTTCTATCGGAGAAGACTGGGCCACTCTAGCCATCCTAGTTTAGTTAGATTGATACAATGGTGGGTCCTAGTGGTAGCACCTGTAGCAAATCTAGCAATATGGTTGTAGCAACCAGCAGCTTT
This sequence comes from Protopterus annectens, assembly GCF_019279795.1. NCBI lineage: Eukaryota > Metazoa > Chordata > Ceratodontiformes > Protopteridae > Protopterus > Protopterus annectens. The sequence goes on along the minus strand of NC_056731.1, from coordinate 104,959,165 downwards.
GGTAAGGGTGGCTTGGTTCAGGTTACTGAAGAGGGGGAGGCATAGAAGAGGGTAGATAGTAGGTGGGACTGAGCGATAGTGGTTCTTACAAAATGAGTGAGGAAGGGTTTGATCCTGTATAGGGAGCCCAGTTTTTGTTGACAGATTTGATGGCTTGATTGACATGGATATAATATTTTAGGGTGTTATTGACTGTGACGCCCAGGAGTTTTGTGTAAGTATCTGGGGATATGATTCTGCCATTGTTGGAGCTTCTAGTAAAGAATGGTGAGGAGGATTTGCAGGTGGGGGAAAAGATGAGCAGTTTAGTTTTGTTGGGGTTTTATAGAAGCTGACGGTTTGCAAACCATTTTTCTACATCATTGAAAGTATTCTACGTTTTACGTTAGGGTCATAAGCTCAGTTGAGGAGGAGGCAGTACATATTAAAGTAGAGTCGTCCACGTATTGGATGCAGGTGGCCTTGGGAGTGATGGTGGATAGGTCACTGATAAAGACTGAGAAGAGTAGTGGTCCTAGTATGGAGCCTTGGGGGACTCCTAGAGTAATGGGTAGATGCGTGGACAGGGTATTCTGCCATAAAACTGCTTGTTGTCTATCAGGCAGGTAAGATTGGAACCATTTAATGGAGCTACTATTCAGTGACAGTTCCTTCAGGGTGCGGAGAAGTAGTTGGTGATTGACGATATCAAAGACATTAGAGAGCTCTAGGAAGAGAGCTGAGGTATGTTTGTTATTGTTTCGGTTGGTGTTGATAGAGTTAGAGAAGGATAGGAGGGCTGATGTGGTGTTGTGGTGTGGCCTAAAACCATGCTTAGATTTGGCCAGTAGTTTATTTTGGGTGAGATAGTGCAGTAATTGGTTGTGGATGCACTTTTCCATAATTTTGGACAGTGGTGATAGTATGGCTATTGGTTGGAAGTTTGAGAGGTCTAAAGAATTCCCCCTTTATGAAGGGGAATGACATGGGAAACCTTCCAGAGAGAGGGGGATAGTGGCTTCAGTCAAGATGCAGGTTATTATGATTGAGACAGGGTATGCAATGGCATCTGCCCCTTTTTGTAAATATTCTGGTAGGAGGAGATCAGCTGCCAGGGTAGTGGGCTTTAGTTTGTTAATTAGAGATCAGATGGTTGATGTAGATACTGGCTGGAATGCAAAAGGGAGTGGGGTAGTGGTTGTGGAGGAGTTTTGAAAAGAGCTGGTGGGGGGTAGTTGGTTAGCTAGTGACTGGATGGTTTTGGTAAAAAAGTTGTTAATGATGTTAACAGTTTCCTTTGGAGTTTTAAGGTCACAAGTTGAGGGGTGGGGGTGGAGGTTTGGCCAGGGTGGAGCAGTTTGTTTATGCCTGCCCAAAGTTTTTGAGGTTTGTTCTGGTGTTTTTGCTGAAGGCGTTGATAGAAGTTTTTTTTTTCTAACAGTGTGGCTTTCTTGGTATCATTCCTTAATTGTCGGAATTTAATATGGTCAAGTGGGTCTTTGGAGGTGCACCAATTGTCCCATGCTTAATTTCTTGTTATGATTTTGTGTGTTTGTATATGCAGACTTGATGCAGGCAGTGACCAGAAGCAGGATTAACCCATGACCCCTGGAGTATGATTGCACTGAACCACTGTGCTGTATCTCATAGCCCCTACTTATATGTACAAAGCCCATGGTTGTTGTACCATGCAGAAATCTGCAATTCCACAAACAGGGCTATTTAAAGATAGCATGATTCACCTAGCAGTTGAGCACATTCAGTACATTGCATTACAGTATTTCAAAACAGAATTGTAATTGCATTTCCCTTTTCATTCATATTATTGTAATTCATTAAAATATAAATAAAAACAATACTTCACACACACACACACACACACACACACACACACACACACACACACACACACACACACACACACATATCCACACACACACCTTCAAATCCTGGGAAACCTAATTAAAAGTAGTATATTTGCAGAGGGCATGCCCTTGCAACCCCTGTTCACTCACATCTCTAAATATCCTGACCCTGGCATCAAGCAACAGTGGGGATATGAAGAAATTTCATCCCTCCAACTGTTTTAGCATCGCACTGTTTTATATGGGCATACCAGATCACAATGTACATACCCGAAACTGATGAAACTGCTCCAACCTGTTTCACTTTGACTAAACTGCTATCAACCATATACATTTATATATAAGAGTATAGCCAGCTTGTTGCTATGACAATGTGTTTGTATCACAGTTCCTCAAACATAATCTTTTGAACGTCTCTTTGGTCTTGTCCTCCTAGCTCTGTTTACAGAAGTGATATATTGCTGCTTGAATCCTACTGCCATTCTCATTTCTGTGAGATCGCAGCTTCTCCAAGAAAGCGCCAGGCTGATTAGTAATTCCTATGTCAGCAATCACACTTTTTATGTGCCCTGACCTCAACATCAGGGCAGTAAAGAAAGGAGGCATGGGAGTGAAGGGGGTTTGCTGTTACAAAAACTCTTTTCTTTGTGGTTATTTTGTGGTGCAGTTGCTTGCTTACTGTACAGTACACACTAAACACTTGTTCAGACTTGGTTGTCTTTAGAGATGTGTAGTCTCAAGGAATGGGAGTGGATACATAATGCTGTTCTGTCATTCAGTATTTTTGGGCTGATATTCCATGACTTGTTCAAAATCCAGTCAATCACATCTAGTGCAAATATTTACACACGTGTATGTGTGTATATATATATATATATATATAAGGTTGCTTTTATTAACAGAATATTTCACTCCACTCCCTCTAAGGTGTGTGGTTTCAGTAGCACTTTTTTGGAATTAACACTTTTTACTGTATCACCACCATCACAGACGTACCTAGAGATGGACAGGCATCCTTGGGCCTAGAGTGGGCTAGGATAATGCATGTCTGTAATCTGTATGTAATATTATGCAAATTATACCGCGTCTGAGAACTTTACCCGACATTACGTTCAGACAGTTGTAGTGGTACGTTATAAACAGGTTTAATAATGGTAAAAAAAAAAGTCATAATAGTTGCTGTTTTGTATTGGAAGGATGCTTTAAGGATATATGTAACACAATAATTTATTTTCTAAATATTCAGTAAAATGTACAGTTTGCCACCAGTTGTTTATATGATTCAAAATGTCTTTCTAGAATGCTATAGTGTTTTATTTGTTAATCAGTAATGTAAGTTAAAGCAGTGAAAATCATAACAGCTGTTAATTGTGCAGCAAAATATACAGCCTAATACAATGAAAATCATAGTAGCTATTAACTGTAAAGTAAAGGATATATCTTAAAACAGTGAAAATCATTAATAGCTATTAATTGTCCAGTGAAACATACAATTGAACACCAACCATTATAACCTAAAAAACTGTAAAATGTTCCACATCTAACTGCATGTAGCCATTAATCCCGTGTGCATACTTAAGTAAAGTAGGACTTCAGAAGCTGTAATCTTTGGATAACAAACATTGTAACAGTGAATTTTATAATCTGAAACTTGTCAATTTAGTGTGCTTGTTAGCACCCATCTTCTACATTACTTGCCCAGATCTCAGTTATAATCTAGATATTAACATCTGTAACATTTTAACTTTATATGCACCTTCTTCTTATCACTTTGTTATATTTGTATTTTGCAGCTAAAAGATGCATCTGGAGTGAAACAAATGGACAAGAATGAACAACAGATCCTTCTTGAATCTCTTTCTTTGAATCAGGAATGGACAAGGAAACTGACTATCAGCTTTATACTCAGAGATTTCACCAGTTTCATGGAGAAAATCATTAGAGCTGTTCGTTATGTTCAGAACAGTTAAACTGACATGTACTAGTCTGAAGAGTAAGAACGTTTTAGTTCAAGAGTTTTTGTAAAACCTTTAAAAGCATTATGGACTCAAAGTTTATATTAGGAACAAAGGTACTGCACATTGCAGAAAAAAAATAATATTTATTATTCTGTTTGGAAAGATATTTATTGACAGTATTTATGGAATTTTAAATGATGGTGTCTCATATTTATATAAGAAGTTGAAAAGCTGTACAATGTTTAAAAATGAAATATATTAATAATATTCATATTTATTGAAAATGTATTTCAATTTATAGTTTTATAATTTATAATTTTATGGTATGCAAAATATTTATTTTATTTATTACCACAGTACACTGTTTGCTTATTAAATAATAATTGTTATTCTAAAAATAGTGTTTACATTTTACTGCATCCATTATTTTATTTCATTGTGCTGCTGTTAATGTTCCATAACATTCATGATACTGGTTCTCCACCCCCCATTTTGTTACTTAACTTACACAGCACTAAACTGTCCCATGCCATGATGTTTGTACTATCCAGCAAAAGTTCTCTTCTCAAGTTACTGTTGTCTTTGGCAAAGGTAGTGGAGGTATGACTGGCTGAAATGACTCGTATAGATGTTGTCACCTCAGTTATATCTGTTTTAAGGTTTATGCCTAAATTTCTAAACCATGTTTGGCACCTCAGAAATCCATTTGACTTTCTCTTACACTTGGTTCAATAACTTTAGTTGTCAGATGGTCAGACAGCTTCCACCTGTATTAGTTATTGGTGCCTCGCAGCAAGTCTTCAGAATTATGTTAATGAATTTCTACATGTACTTCACTCACTGTTAAATCATCTTGTCAGTAAATGTGTTTCATTGTTTATTAATTTTCTTATTTGCTTGCATTCATTAGTCAGGAAGTTTCAGTGGGGAGAGTCATTTTTGCTAGAGGGTCTTGGAGAAAAGCTTCAACATACAAAACATACAAAGGTCAGGAACATGATAAAATTAGTATAATGTAAAGGAGTTTGCCAGTGATCAGGTATAATTAATCAGAGAAAGCACATGCACCTTGTCAGCATAGCTGGAAGTATTTGAGATAGTCAGTACATAAGTAATGTTATGTCAAGTCTGAAAGATAAGACAATAGGCAACTGGACAGGCTGAGAATTAACAACCATTTTAAAATGCATTTAGACACACACACACTCATCTATATCTATCTGTGTATATATATGTATATATATATATATATATATATAATATATATATATATATATATATATATATATATATATGTATATATAGGTTTACTATCATATGTTCAATCACACCTTGTGCAAGTTATTGTAATGCTGAACCATATGGGCGAAACAAAAAACATCTACTACAGAAAATGTCGATTGCAGATGTAGAGAATGCCGGATTCAATGTTATTAGAACATTGTCTGCACTTCTGCAAGATATAGTAGACTACAACACACACCAAACAACGGTTTTGCAGGGGGCCCACACCCCCTTCTACTTATATGCAAACTCCGAGATCGCACTACAGCGAGGGAAAGGGTACATTTCCCAATCCCCACTATAGTGTGATGTGTATTAAAATATTGAAATTCATAACAGTGAATGTGCATTTCAACATATTTTTTTTTGTTCTTTCCTAATGTCGAATTGGGTATTCAGACTTACGTAAATTGAACGAAATCTGATTGCCCTTTGGATAGTAAAACTATATATATATATATATATATATATATATATATATATACATATATATATATATATATATATATATATATATATATGGATCTACTACACTAAACCGATAACACACAACACCAACAACCACAACACCGACACCATAAGAACGAAACCGCAAAAACACATGCCCGACAAACCACAATCCCGACAGTTAACAAAACAAAAAGTTTGCTGTTCCACACAACACACACACACACACAACACAAGCACACCAACAACCTAAAAACCTACACTACACCTTACACACAACTATCTATGCACTAACCTTAACCCAAATCCTAACCCTAAGGTCCGTCACTATCGCACACTTATCTTACCCGCACCCTAACCCTAACTCACTTAATCCGCCCCTAACTCTCAAGTCCGTCACTATCGCACACTTAACCTTACCCGCACCCTAACCCTAAGTCCCTCACTATCGCACACCTACCTTACCCGCACCCTAACCCTAAGTCCCTCACTATCGCACACTCACCTTACCCGCACCCTAACCCTAAATCCCTCACTATCGCATACTTACCAAGTCATGCTCACACGTTTCCCATGTCGGTGTTTTCGCTGTTGGGATTACAAGTTGTCAGTTATCTGCTCCATCGGTCTTCTGACGTCGGTGATGTGATTGTTGATCTTCCGAGCTGTCTGTCTACTGTAGGGAATATATATATATAGTTCTATTACAATATGTCAACACACCACAATGTCAGTAGCAAAAATGTCAACCGCAAAAGGTCAAAATATACAGCAGGTTGACAGTTACAATAGATCAGCAAACCCTGAGTGAGCAAATATTCACTTTCCTGGGAACTGTGAGATCTCAGTTAGTATATATCATTAGCAGGGGGTGGAGGGGTGCAGGGTGCTTGCCACCATGCAAAAAATAATGTTATTTTTTGTTGGGTGCATGCAGTGAGGATTTTACTCACACATGCACAGTTGAGTATTGGCATTTCCATTGTCCACCTTCTTCAGTCAATATTCTTGCTGTTGAAATTATGGTATGTCGATGTAATGTAGCAATTACAGAAATATATATATATATATATATATATATATATATATATATATATATATATATATACATATATACACACACACACACACACACACACACACACACACACACACACACACATATATATATGTGTGTGTGTGTGTGTGTGTGTGTGTGTGTGTGTGTGTGTGTGTGTGTGTACATACATATATGTCTATATATATAGATAGATATAGATATATTGATTGATATATAGATCTATATAGATATACAGGTGCACCCATTTATTTGTGGGCATCTCTCTTTCTCTCTCACTCTCTCTCTCACAGAGAGTTTTGTATGTGTGTATATGTGTTTACATACACATACACATACATATATATATATATATATATATATATATATATATATATATATATATATATATATATATTCTATATATATATATATATATATATATATATATATATATATATATATATATATATATACATACATATATATATACACATACATATGAGAAACTGAATTGTGTTTATTTTATGTATACATATTGTCACACTGCCAGCCCAACTATCTCAAATTTTGTAAATAGTCATATGTCATTTGTGTATATCAACATGATTCATATGCTTCTCTTACAACTCTATTAGAACTGTATGTTATGTATATATTAAACTGCTGGTACAAAAGTGTGTGTTGAACAGGGTTTCTACAGTGCTGAATCTGGATGTGTGACCACAGCATGCCCTGATGGATTAGAGCAGAAATGTATATAAACTATTATACATGTGATCAGTTTAGAGATATTTAAGCTCATAGAGTACTTGCATAACTATTTGGTGACACTGTACAGGCCACTCCTAATAACTTGGCTCTTGGTCAAACTACCATTTGGATTAATAGTAACATTACACAGTAGGACTGGACATCCTTTGTTAAGGGCCTTAAAGTAGTTGATAAAGAGTGGCTGGTGGCAGTCGGACTACCTTATAGTCTGGGCACAAGGAGGTATAGCTAGTAAACCTGTGCCAGCCTATCCCAGGAGTGTGTGTGTGTGAGTGTGTGTGTGTGTGTGTGTGTGTGTGTGTGTGTGTGTGTGTGTGTGTGTGTGTGTGTGTGTGTGTTTGTGTGTAAATCAAATCTCAAAAAGTTTGTTTGTTAGCTACTTGGGCAGGGACACGAAGCACTGGATGTACAGAGAGGGTACTCGAGATCTTGGTTTGGCCACTCAGCTGAGATCGCAACCCTATAGCTGTGCCAGTGGGGAGTCTTATTGGGGATCTGGAGAAAGAGGGAGAAACCAGCCCCAGACTGACTGTGAGCTCTGTGTGCTCTTAAAGGAAATTGCACTTTACTGTGTGTGTACTTGTCATCCTCCCAGTGTGTACATTCCCCACTGTTGTCAGTAGTGAGGATTGAGGTTCCTTGATTACTGGGCCAGTGCAGGGGCATCACACATACATAAAGCATGATGACTGTAAGTTGTAGGCATACAGGGTGAGGAAAGTAGTAAGACAGATGACTGATGGGGGCAAAGGTGTCATGGAAGAAGGAAGGGAAATAACAAAGGAAGGGGAAATCAGAATTGGAAAATGACAGAGAGGAAGGATGAGAAGTGTTATGAACAATAGCCAGAGCAAATGAGAATTAGGAGAATGGAAAGTGAATATGGGAATATGTAGGTTCATAGGTTTATTGTTACTTAATAGGTTACTTATCTGTGAGGCATTCTTTTTCAAGCCTATACTAAGCAGGAAAGCATGAAGTTTGTGCCTGATCTAAGTTGGTCACAGTACTATATTTATACAATTTTATCTAGTGTAGATGTCATAATTAGGCTGTGAAAGTGGAGCATGAATGTGGAGCACATTCCTGCTGATCTTATGGAAATGACAGCTCTGAAGCTCAAGAGTCTTCCCACTTAAGTTCAGTTTGGCTGTTGTTAATGTTTCCATACATCTGTTTATGCACAGCAGGTGGGTCCATCATCACTGCTGTTGTTCTGCACAGTGCTGTAGGAATGCAGTGGTGCAGTGTAGTGTGCATCATGAGATTTATATAATGCTGAGTGCTCCCTGGCAGTCTTATGGAGGTAAAGTGCAACCCTCAACAAAGACGTCCACCATCCATTTCTCATAGCTACACTAAGATCTTGCTGATTTGTTTCTGCAGTAATGGATGTAATTTTGGAATGGCTTATTCTGCTCTGGACCTCAGAATCTACATTGATTATCTCTATCAGTGCAAGAAAATGTTATCGGGGCATGTATCACATTAATTCTAATAAATAGCATGCAGAGATTCCTCATACCAAACTGCAATATTCTTAATACTGTGAATTGGGGCCAATACAATACAGGCCAAATGCTAATGCATTTTTAATGAAAAAAAGCTAACGCAACAAAAATGATTTCAGGTAACCTCAATTTATGTGCCTTTATTACCGCACAACCACACAACCTATTTTAAGCCTCATCTAGTTACAGTGAGGACAAGAAAGATAGAGCAATATAAATAGTGTAATTAACAGAGCAAATGCGTGGAGGCAGAATGAAAGAAAGCAATGAATATACTAGGTCATCGTCACCTAAATCCTTTCTATGCTCTGTCTGTTATTCCCACTGCTAAGCATCATACATTTATAAATACTTTTCATTCAGATGAAGTATGGAATCATAAAGTGTTGCTTTGGTAGTATCATGCGAATATTTAAAAGCAGCAGCAGTTAGTATACATTTTAGGAAAGAGTAAAAGGAAGCTGTAATGAGAAGGGTCTTGATATGTTGAGGTATGGTATTCCAAGCTCGAAGGGTCTTGATATGTTGAGGTATGGTATTCCAAGCTCGAAGGGTCTTGATATGTTGAGGTATGGTATTCCAAGCCCAATGGCCACAGATGTAGAGAGATGATAGAAAATGCTTTATTATAACAGCTGTGTCACTGAGAGATGCTAAGCTTCCACTGAGGGAGGTAAAATGACTGAAGAGATAGACAAAGTGAAAGTAAAGTTTACAAGCTGGTGAATATTCAAAAACTAATAAATAAGGCAGCAAGGGACATATCTTTATTTTATAGGGATCCACTTGAACTTAGAAAGAACAGAGCAGTGACATTTTAATTTATGTGAAAAAGTTGAAAAAGTTCATAAAAGTACATATTATAAATAAGCAGATGTACAGGATGCTGGAGATTTTGGTAGAGTTTACAATTAAGGATGGCCAGGGCATAAACTACTGTGGTATAAGGACACCTTTCAATTATAAGTAAGAAGTGGAGCAATCCTACATCACTCAGCTAAATTTGCATTTAATCTGGATGCGCATTTTCCAAAACATTTTAAAAATATGATTCCTGGTATATTCAAAAGACAAAATATTTATATTCCTAAGGACACTGATAGGGGTTTGATTTCCAACCAAGGGGACAGAGCCTTAAATTTAGGAGTGTTTGCAAATGGCATAGTCATGTTGCTAGATCCATGGAGGATAACCAAGAGTGAACAGTTTGCAGGTCCTGAGCGATGTCCTCAGATCCTTGTGATACAGAGGAGACCAATTCTGTGGAGTACCATGTTAATGGCATGCACAAATACTTTGAGGAAATCATGCATTGTGGTGAGCAGAGTAATAAATATACTAAAGGGTAGTAGCCACAAGAGTCAGCATCATGGAATGTTGTGATGGACAGCGGAACATTAAGGTGGCACATATGCCCACTCTGAAAGTGCATGCATCCAGGTAGCTACCACCCCTGCTCTGGGATTTGTTATTTAGCCAAGTTCTCCTTCTGTACAGCAGGGTCTGCTTTTACTTCTGCTCCGATATCCTCATTACTTTATCTCTCCAACAATGTACATTCTACCACACATTTCAGACACTTCATTTCCATCACCTCTAGCTTCCTCATCTGTTCTGCCTTTACTGACCAGGTTTCTGTAGTAGTAATGGTCACAACACCATTTTGTACACCTTACATTTCAGCTTCTTCAGCATTCTTCTGTCACACACTACCCTTGACACATCAAGACACTTCATGACAGCACCTCTGATTCTTGGTTTGACCTTCTCATTCAAATTTTTATTCACCTCAACAACACCTCCCTGATTCTTGAAACTATTAACCTCTTCCACTATTTTTCTTTCTATCTCATCTTCTTCTAATTCCTGCCCCCATTTGCTACCATGACCACTGTATTGTCTGTAGTTATTTTTTTCTACATGTCTTTAGCTCTGCATTTCATTCCCATATCATTTGCTGAAGCTTCTGTTCAGTGATTGCTTGCAGTGCTACACTGCATGCATACAGCAGCTTTGTTGATCTGCCTGATGTGACCTACTGCTATTGTAGTCCATCACCAGTATGAACAGGTGTAGGCTCAGAGTTGAACCCTGATGCACTTTCACTCCCACTGGGAACCCCATCTGTGAGTCAAAACACTGTTTATACTTGTGTCATTCAACCTATGTACATAGCCTGCACTAATTCTAGGACTGCTGATATTACTTCAAACCATTGCAGGACTGACAAAAACAGCCTTCTTGGGATCTTATCATATGCTTTCACCAAGTCTAGTAATGCCCGGTTGAACTCTTTCCTCATTTACAGCTTTTTTTGCAATATTTACCTCACTGCAAACTTTGTGTCAGTTGCTGAATTCTGATCTGAATTCAAACTACTAATCGCCTATCTTACTTTATACTGCTCTGTGCACTTGTTTATCGATCACTCTGTCTGGTGACATCACTCAGTGTGACAGGCGTTTGATTCATCTATACTATCCGCAGATGTGGATATTCTTTTTGTTCTTGTACATTGGCATTAGACTAGTTATTCTCCAGTTATCTGGGATACATCTCTCTTACTGTACTGCTATCAGTACCCTCAGGAGCCATTTCTCTCCTAATGCGCAGGATCATGAACATATCTGCACTGACTTCATCTGAAACTGCTAGTTTCCCTGACTTCATCTTCCTTAGTGTATTTCATATCTTTTCTTGGGTAGATTCCCCATCATTCTCTTCACAGGCTGTGTCTGGAGCAGCACAGCTCCTGTGGTTTTTCCTCATTCAGAAGCTTCTTGAAGTACTCCTTCCATCTGCTTTTTGACATCATCTGAACTGGTGAACAGATTGTTGCTTGCATCTTGTATGAACATTAGCTGATTACTTTCTCTCTTTGGTTTTCAATTTACTAGGACCTTTTTATGTCATCTGCTGAGTCACTTTCCAAAAGGTGGTGGAATTTGTCCGATGCCTTTTTCTTTGGCATTGTGAGTACTCTCTTAGCCTTTTTGTTAGCCAACCAGTGCTCCTTCTTATTCGGGTACATCTTTTCTGTCTCTCACGTCCTCCTGCACCCCTATTTCTTTTGATAACTTCCTGGACTTTTGAATTTTACCCCCAGCTTTCCTTATGTACCTTACTTTTATACCTGTCTTAACCACATAGCTGTTGTATCATCTTAAGATATGCTGTTTTGAGACACTGCCATTCCTCTTCATCTCTCCTATTTCCTTTTCTTCCTGGGGTTCAAGACCCCAGAGAATTTCCCTGAACTCTTGTACTTTTGCTCTATTCATCTTCTAGATGATTAGCTTAGTCTCTTGACCTTAAAGCCTTTTCTGATCATTCTTAGCAACTGACTATGGCCAGCAGTAGTTTATGTTGGGGGCCAACTGGTTCACTAGGGCTAAGTTTATAATCTATGATTTGACACCAGTGTCCTTTCGGTACTAGCAGGAAGTCTGTCTTTATAGAATGCTGACCATTCTTGCATATGATCTGGTGACTCTCTCTCTTAGTGAGCCAAGTATTGACCACCATTAGGCCATTTTATCAGACAGAAGTCTAGAGTGGTTTCTCTTTTATTATTCCTGTTGCCCCAGTCATGTTGACGCAGGCATGCCTCATATCCTTTTTTATCTGTTCTGACATGGGCAACAGGACAAACTCATTCTGCCCCACTTTATTGAGGTGATCTTTCAAGTGCTGTCTGAAGGCCCACTGTTCCTCGGCATTGCAGACCTGCTGTGGAGCAGGGGCTGAGCTTATGAAGATTGCTTTGTCTTACCATCGGAGTTTGATTGCCATGGTTCTGTGACTCAGTCTGACTCTGATGACATCCTGCCTTCAGAAGACTCACTGTAATGTCCACACTAGTTCTACTCTGTCTTCTGCCTAAATAGTACACTCTGGATCCAAGGCCATGAGAAATTCACCTCATCTTCTGGATAAACAGGATGTCCATCCTCTTTCTTACCTAGTCATCCACTTCTAATCTGCAGCCAATCAATGAAAATGCATTTAGTTTAGTAATCCTTAGTTCATTTTTTTGAAGGTTGATTGTTTTTATGTCCAGCCTATATTCAACAAAGCTATCCTATATAACCCATCTGGGCAAATGGACACTGGCCCTGGGCTACGGGGCTTTATGGTGAGCACACATTGGCCAGTAGAGGTACATTGACAACTCCCATCATTAATCTGTTACTGGTTGGAATAAGCCAGGAACTCAGAACACTATACCATAAGCCCCAGTGCCTGGAGGTGGGTTTTTTTTTTTTGACTCTACAGTTTCTATCACTTATGATGGGGCTGGTTAATGAAGATATAAGGATAAACTGTTTGTGTTAGGTTGGGTTGAGACTTTTTGCAATAGAAGAATAGTGGCTCATTTCCACAAGGACGGAAAGGCTGCAGTATTGATTGAAAGGTTAAAGATATGGGTAAGTGATATAAAAATGTTTTATACTTTTGGAAATATGATATGAAATCCATCTGCCTATAGCTGCAGTGATGTGGGAAGTCCTTTGGGAGTTTATTTGTAATGATTAGTATGATTGACTTAAAGCAGATGGAGGGAGGGAAAGAAATCCTGATAGGTCACTTGTTATGTAGACATAATTTATGTGGCTAAGAGCAAATGGCCAAATTCCCAGTTGGATATGTGTCACTGTCATCATGCATTAGACGTATTAGACATAGTAATTACAATACAGTGATGAAACAATGCAAGTCATGGAATGTTAAGTAACAGATATAGTTTTGTACTGGCTGCAAAGTGCAGCATAGTGCACTGGCCAAGGATTACTGGTCAGTGCAGATGTATGCACCACAGAAGCAGGACCCTTTGTGCAAGGAGATGGGCTTTCATAGGGTTGTACAGCATTATGTAACCGCATACTGCTACAAGAACTATGTATGACATAAACCGTGACACTTGTATAGTTGTGTGTTAGCCCTCACCAACTTCAAGCGGGTGCTCTTCTAATGTGCTTTCAATTACTAAGTACTTGCATAGACCCCTCCCATCATTAGCATGGGTCCCTGGTGTCAGTCAAGTAGGCCAGGTCCTGAACCACCTTACCACCAGCGAATACCCATGAGCCTCACTGTCTGCCATGCTAGCCTTATCCTTCAGCACTGTACATATTTTTCCCATGTAGGACTCACTACAAAGTGACTTGCCTGTGTGTGTTTTTGGTGACCAAATCTGCTGGTGGTTCACAGCATCTTTAATAATAGGATGGATTGTCAGAAGGCAAGTAGCCACCAAATGGATGGGATTCATTCAGTCTGGCATCAGCCAGCCATCAGGATCATGTAGAAGAGTGGAAAGTCCTGTATCCATCATTGTAAAATGGAACTTACATGAACTTCATTGACATAAAATGGTACTACAGAGAATAGTTTGCATTGGACTAGAACAGAACAAAACAGAGGGCATACGGCAGTTGCTAGTGACCTGTGATCAGAAGTCATAGTCTTTTTTTGAGTTCAGATGTCACAGATATAGTGCTAGGTCTGAATGAGATATAAACAATGATCCAGATTCACGAAGGCTTGCATGGAGTCTAAGACTAGAGTAAGACTCCATGCAGCCAACATGTCTGCCGAGCGATCCAGGAACAGCCGGCAGGGGCGTGCAAGAGTGCTCCTAAAATGACTCTTACACGGACAGGGTTAGGTTATGCAAATTACCTCATTTGCTACTGAAAGCTATGCAAATTAGGTAAATTTGAGATCCAGGAAACACTTAACATGTCCGAGTAAGAGTAGTGTTATTTGCAGAAATGTACTCAGTTGTCAACTGAGAACCATTTTGCAAATAGCAAAACGGAGCCGTGACAGCTCCAAATAAAGGATGCATCCAGTTGAGGAAGCATGCCAATGGCCAAATATACGGCCATTGGCATTTTTTCCTGTTGCAAAATAAAAAAAAATGTATTTTTTTTACCTTGATCTCTGATGTTTAAGCGTAGCGCAGCGCCGCACAAGCGTGCTGCGCTCTAAAAACCAGAAAACCAAAAAATAAAAGGCACAAATAGGGAATTTATTCAAAATATTAATCTGCCATGCAAGTGAATGGCAGGCTGAAGACAACATGGCTACTGAGTAGAGGTTGATAAGGGGGGAAGCTCAGACTGAGAGATGTATCTAAGCATTAGTAGGCAATCCTATGCAAATGAGGATAAGGATAGTGAATCCCAATATTTCCTGCTATGTGAACCATGTCCCTAGAGTGCAAGCGTAGGAAAAGGGGAGTAACAGAGTAGGAGATGGGTGACATTATGAGGGGGTATGTATGAAAAAGACTGTAAGCTTATTGGAGCAGAGTGGCATGTGGTTGCTGTGAGTTAATCAGGACTAAAAGAGGTGTGTCTACACTTGTCTAAACTGAAATCAAGAAACTGAAGGTGTACACCATGGCTATCACTAAAGTTTCTTGCAAAGCTGCTTACACTGTGTGCACGCATGTGCGTGTGTGTAAACCCGTCTAAGCCTGTGTGTGCATGTGTGCACCTGTGTAAGCCTGTGTAAGGCCGTCTAAGCTAGTATACATGAATGTGCACCCGCCTAAGCCCGTGTAAGCCTGTGTAAGCCTGTGTGCACACGTGTGAGCGTGTTTGCGCATGTTTGCGTGGCGCTGCCCCCTGTGGAAACAGAAATGGGAAAAGGAAGGAAAGGAAGTAGTAGGAAATTAACCAAGGAGAACTAGCAGAGCTGCCATGTGAAATCAATCAGAATCACCCAATTACACAGGCAGTACACTAGCCCAGCCCAGCACCTAAAACTCTGCAAACAACATTCCCCCATGTTTTTCTCAGAAACACTGCAACACTGCAGTCAACAAAGAGAAGTGAAAACTTAAAAAGCTTAAATTGAGACATAAAAATGTTAGGGGCTGCCATTGCTGTTATAGGTTCATAGGTTGGTACTAGGCTATCAGCCCTAGGGCCTATACAAGCCTAGCCATAACAATTCCCTGGCTATTTTTTCCCACACTATTTACTTCCCTGGATCCCTGTCTAGCAGGGTGACTGACATGATCCCTGGGGTGAATTTCCTTTCTCCCATCCAATCGTCAAGGTTCCTTTTGAAGAGGACTAAAGAGGCACTCTGCTTGACATGTATGGGCAATCTATTCCAGAGTCTGGGCAGTCTCTGGGTCAGGAACCTATCCCTCCAGCATGTTTTGTTTATTTGATGACAAGGTTTAGATCCCTGGAGCATGTGGCTCTGAGAGATTGGGATTTCTTTAAGTGTAGCATGTCCAACAGCTCTGGGTTTGACATGGCCTTGTATGTTAAGCAGAGATTGCCTCTGAGTAGATGATATGTGACAGAGTATAGCTGGAGTTTTTTAAGGCGGTCAGCGTAGGGCATCTGCTTTAGGCCTGTGATTCTTTTAGTGAGGTATTTCTGTGGACTTTCCAGTTGTTGCAGATGTCTTGAGAGGTACATACCAAACGGGGTGTTATATTCTATAATGGGTCTAATGAGGGATGAGTACAGTGGGACAATGACCTCCTTTTTTCTGGATGAAAAGCCCTTAGTGATGAGGTGTGCCACATAGAAGGATTTCCTGACTGTTGTGGCAATGTGGTTATCGAAGGTGAGACCACTGTCCACCTGTGTCTCTAAGTCTCTTATCACACTTTCAGTGTTTAGTGTACTGCCACCTATAACATGTGCAAGATGCTGAGGGTGGTGCCATTGCGAATGCTGCTGAGCAACCCACAGAGAGGAGACGGAGAAGAGTGTACAGACCCAGGGTAACCTACCAGGGGCTACATGAGCTGGAGATAGTGGAGTGCTATAGAGTGGACAGAGAGCTCCTGCAGCAAATTGTTGAGCTGTGCAGGCCACACCTCACACACAGAACCAACAGAGGGGAACCCATCCCGGTGGAAACCAGGGTATGTTTTGGCCTAAGGATACTAGCAACAGGTACCTTCCAGAAACCAACTGGTGATATGATGGGGATTTCACAGGCATCAGCATCAAGGGTACTGCACCAGTTCCTGAATGCTATGTCAGCACATGTCGGTGCTCATGTATATTTCCCCAATTCCTATGAGGTATTGGTCAGCAATATGCGTCTCTTCCAGCAAATAGTGGAATACCCTGAGGTAGTGGGTGCAATTGACTGCACGCACATACACATCAAAGCACCAGCTGGTGAGCGGGGTAGGGCCTACATCAACCACAAGGGCTACCACTCCATCAACTGCCAGGTCATGTGTGATGCCCAGGGCATAATACTGAATGTGTGTGCTGGCTGCCCTGGAAGCTACCACGATTCCCATATCTGGCATCTGCCACAGCTGTACCAGACATTTGCAAATGGGGACATCCCTGACGGTCACCTAGTGGGGGATGCTGGATATGCACTGGAGCCATGGTTGATGACACCCATCAGAAATGCACACACACCTGAACAAGAACTCCATAATGAGGCACACTCACAAACACAAAATGTAATTGAGCGTGTGTTTGGGATGCTCAAGTCATGGTTCCGGTGCCTGGACACATCTGGTGGAGCCTTGCAGTACTCACCAACTACATGTACCCAAATTGTCATGGTATGTGCCATGCTACACAATCTGATCCTGCGAAAACAGCTGCAGAAGGAAAAGCATGAGGCAGGGCCAAACAGCCCCCCACCATTGCCAAGGCCTGCACAGGCACAACGTGACTCAGAGGAGGAACAACCTGAGCCTGCCCCAGTAGGCAGAAGGAGGCGTGCCCAGTATGCCTTGTCCTTGGCAAAGAGGCAATGCATACACTGGCTCAGTAGGAACCCTGGAAATGATACCTCTCACAGACTCACACATAAAATAAAAGGGATGCCTAACTTGACTACCTGTTTCCAAACATGTATAGGGAGTGTAGTATGTGCATCCGATATAGGCAGCCCTGCAGCACCACCTGAGGCATGATTGCCATGTTTTACACAATATAACGCAGTGCTAAGCAGCTTTTACCAATATGTAGTATCTGTAAACAAAATTGCTCGTGCAATGTTGGCCAAGGTCGGCCAAAGTTGAGCAAAGTCAGTTAAACATGCTCATATCTGCTTTACTGTTCCTTAAGCAGTCTGGTCTGGCCAACATGAAAATAAGAAGCAGTGACAGGACTTGAACCCAGGATACTGTGCACTATAGTCATAGTACTGAACAACTAAGCCATGATAGCATTACAGTGGTACAGACACAGCAGGACAATTGTACACTAATGCAAACACAAAGCAATGCTGTATCATGCCCCTAATGAGGCAAATGAGTACCTCACCCACATGCCTATGCAGACAGAGAACATCAGGCCAGGTGTTGTGATGTGGGTTGTGTAGGCTATGAAGTCACAAGCTAATATATGTGGCAATGGACGCTAAGACCTGTAGTACACTAGTATGCCTCAAGCCAGTACGATAGGCAACAGTACAGATTGTAATGGTGTCCTGTACATAGCAGTGCAGGCACAGCAAATGTGTATAAGTGTCAGGTGAAACCCACATCCTATGTACACCCACAGTAACAATCCAGTGTACCCACAGTTAGAAATGTACAAAAAATAGCTGTCCCCCCTGTATGTAGAAATGTTGATAGGTCTATGCAAAGTGTCACATGGAAGCCCTGCAGGCATAGCATGATCCCTGTTGATCTATGACACAAAGGTGAGCCCTGCTGTAAAAATACACCTTGATTTACTATACACATATGGTATAAATGTGTATACTGTGCATGCTCACACACTCCAACAAATGTAGTGGATTTCATTCTGCATCACACTGAAAGGTCATACTGGGCATGCTCACACACTTAAACAAACAAAACAAATGTCAGGCAGGAAGATACTGAAAGGTCATACTGGGCATGCTCACACACTTAGGCTAAATATGGATGTGATGATAAGGGATCTATGGACAAATGTGTATAGTCATCTCTACTTCCAGAAACACATTCACAGAGTGGTCTGAAAATCCTGCTATGTGTACACACAAACTGCCAAGGTCTGTGCATGTAGGTCAAAGGAGGTTGCCACTACTCAGCAGTCATCAGACTTGTCAGAGACTACCACAACACACTTGCGAGGAATTTGACTAGGCACGTTCATCAACTAATAAGAGCAATGAAGAACCTTAACAAGAGGATTACTGGCCTCAAATAGTTGCCCCATGCAACAAGAATGAATGTAACCCAAGCTGTACTCAGTTGCATACTGTCTACGCAGCAGATCTCTGCCCAACAGACAGGTCCATGTCATGGTTACACTCAGATCTGTTCTGAGTTACAGCTCAATGGCACTAAATGTACAGAGCCAACTGATATTGGCAACATCCTGGCAGATAGGATCAGTGTTAACTTTACTCCCCTCTCACCCATGAAAGAGCACATGTCTATAATGGAAGACTGCAAAGTTGCTGTCATCACGGCTGCACAGGTAAAAAACACTCTCCGAAGCCAGTATCACAGCAGCCATGGGACTAGATAACTTCCCAGGCTGTGCAGTATCTACTTCCCTGAAGTAAACATTAACATGGAAGTTCTGTGGCTACTGACGTTTCCAGAGGACTGCAAACTAGAAGCCATCATTGTAAACACTAAAGATGTGCCCTGGGATTCATGAAGCTCGGCGCAAGGCCGGTGTAAGGCTTGCGCCGGCAGTGCAGTGAATAATCGGCGTAGCAGTGCCATATGCATAGTAATGAGTGTGCGCCGCAACCACAGACACGTGCGGAGGGCACGTGAGCAAGGCCAAGTAGGATGCGGCCATAGGCGTGGCCAAGCCAGCAGGCGATGAGCAACCTAAAGTGCTGACTTCTACAGGCCACCTGCAATAGTAACCGCACCAGCCAGGGTCCGTGGATAATGAAACGTACGCAGACTATGCAACATAGTACCCGTTCACACAAAACGGAGAACCAAACATAAACCCACGAAGTCCAAAGTGTACCCGTCCAAGGAACAAAGGATACGCGTAATACCATGTCCGTCACGCAATGCACTGTCAGTGGGCATACCCAGTGAAGGTGTACCGCAGCATGTCAGTGCGCCGCACCTACACAGAAGTAGCCACATGGGCATGGTCACCAGCAGTAGTGAGAGTACACAGCCGGGTAGCCGTGTCAATATAACAAGAAGGAAACTAGATACCCTAAACACAGACAAACATGTGCATAGCAACATGTACTACACCCAGCAACGTGCCCGTCGCATACACATAGGACGGCGTATGCCTAAGCGTAATATCCAGAAGCAGAACCCATGCTTGCAAATGTAATACACAACAGCCCCGTCATAGCATGTAACCCGCACCCATGTACGACCGTGCACCCAACCCAGCTAGCAGCCTTGCGCAGCTACACACCTACACACAATGGGTATACCTAAAATGTAGTAAGAAGTATTGTCCTAGGCAGTGCCACGCGGGCAAATATGTACCCCACATGTTAACATCCCACCTCAGGTACAGATATCCAAATGGCTGCATGTGAATGTGTCGGCAGAATGTGTACATCCCGCATGTGGTATGGACCTGTCGAAACCCCATAGGCGTGCACATGCCACGGTGCCCATAACTGTACACATCTGGACAAGGCAGTATGTTCAGCCACCGTACTGATGATTAGCTACGCAGACATGTCAAACACAACACATATGGCGGAACACCTGCCCAGCAAACAGGACGCCCCAACAGGGTGCCACAGGCACAGAAGGTGAAGGTGGGACATCACACGTTGAGAATAGCGTTGCCGGACGGCCAAACACCCACGGCCAACGCAAAGGATGGAATAACATGTATATGCCTGGATGAATGGGTATGTCATAGCATGGGAATAGGCCAAGCTATCCACCATAATAGCCATGTGTACCAGATACAAACAGCCAGTAACACGCAGTAGTAATGCAGGAAGGCATACACGACTGTGGGAATAGCGCAGGACATATGGCACAGGCCAAGTGTTGATGCATGACACAAATGTCCAGGATGGGGCTTCCTGCAAAGAGGAACATGTGCCAACCCCACCCCCCACAGATGTACCAGCAGTGAAAACACATCCCAAACACACACCAACACTACCGTCCATCCCATGATAGCAACGGACGCTGGTCAAAGACCACCATGACGCGTGCACAAACAGGGACACGTGTAACCGTTGCCCTAACAACCCCCCTCAGGCCAAAGAATAATAGTATGGACATATGCATGTAATGCTGTGAAGGATGTGTGGTAGTCCCCAGTATCACAGAGGTAGGTACACAGATACACTGTAATCAACCGTGACATATGTGCACTGTAGACAGCATACCTGCAGGTATTACATAGTTCAATCATGTGCCACAGAAATATACACATATGAATGAGGATAGGGGATAGACAAGTGTGAATGGGACAAACTATGAACATAGGTTCATAGGTCCATAGGTACATAGTAGGCTATCTACCCAAGGGCAGCCATAACCCTAGGCCATAGTTATGTTACCTTTGTCAACCCTCCAGTCTGGAGATAAAATGCTTATTATATTGCTATACCTCTGTCAAGCAGTGACAATGATGTAATCCCTGGGGCATATCTGCAATCCCCCATCCATTGGACAAGATCCCCCCAAACAAGGCCAGCAAGGTTTTCTGCCTCACATGTACTGGGATGTTGTTCCACAGCATAGTGAGTGTCTGGGTGATGTATCTGTCCCTCCAACACATTCTATTAATGACCGTGTCAAGGTTCACGTCACCTGCCCCTGTGGTTCTGAGGGCTGTAGATCCATTAGGTGAAGCATAGTCATCAAATATGGGTCGACATGGCCTCGTATGTCAGGCACAGGTCACCACTGAACAAGTGGTATGTGACTGAACGGAGCAGGAGTCCTTACAGTCGGGCAGCATAACACAAATTCCTGACACCCTGCATCCGTCTGACGATGAACCTATGGGGCCTTCCCAGCTGCCGCAGGTGTCGGGTCAGATACCTTCGAGCGGGCAATGTACTCAATCATAGGTCTAATGAGTAATGAGTACAAGGAGATGATGACCTACCCTTATCTAGATGTGAATCCCTGCACGATCAGGTGGGCAATGTAGAAGTTCTACCGAACCACGTTAGCAACGTGTGTGTCGAACGAATGGTGACTGACAATCTGGGTCCCCAGATCCCTGGTAATTCCCTCTGTGCTCAGTGGACTGCCACCCATATGGCGGCTAGGGGTGACCTTGTTCTTCCCGATGGGTATGACTATGCATTACCCGGCATTTAGCTGTAGGCCATGTCCCTGGCAGCAGATATCCATATCTCTGAGGCCCCTTTGAAGGATATCTGTGTCAGATGTCCGTCCCACTATGGCACCCAGTTCGCAGTCATCTGCAAACAATGTCAGCCATAACCCCCCTGTGTTTGCTTGTACACTGGAAATGTAGATGCAGAAAAAGAGTGGACCCAGGACAGAGCCCCGTGGGACACCGCCTGTGACTGGCAGTGAGTCTGACATGGAGCCAGCAACTATGACCGTGTGGGTTGTGTCACCTAGCCAGTTTGCAACCCATCCTGCGATGTACGGGTTCACATCCAAGCCGATGGGTTTATCAATGATACCGAGGGGTATTGTGTTGAAGGCCTTTGCCAGGTCGAGGTAGGCTGTATGGACTGCCTGACCCTCATCAATGGCCTCGGTGACTGTTCCTAAAACGTCAACCAAGTTTTAAACGCATGATCTGCCCCTGACCAAGCCAAACTGGGTTGGATGCAAAGTATGCAGGTCCCCTATGTCGTCATCTATGAGCTCCAGTATGATTCTTTCCCATGTCTTTGCAGATAAGGCTTCTCAAGCTAATGGGACGGTAATAACCAGGGTCAGTGGAGGCACTGCCCCTGTGAAGTGGGACTACAGTCGCCGTGCGCCACAACTTGGGTACGTTACCTGAGGTGAGGCTAAGATTAAACAGCTGTCCTAACTGTGGGTCTAATTCCTCAATGAGATCACGGAGTACACAGCCGGGACACCATCTGGTCCCATGGATGCTGTGTTCACTACCTTGGAGAGAGCATGTCCCACCTGTGCGTTACAGAACATTCGGGGGCCACAACCTTCTGGTACAGACATCTCTCCATGTGGGGGGGAGTGGGTGGAGATGTCTTCACCGAACCTGTCAGCCAGTATGTTGGCAATGTGTGTATGTTCAGTAAATTTCACATCATTGTGAACCCAGTCAGAGCATATCTGGGAGTTGCCTCCCAGGTGTCCAACATACCTAAAGAAGGCCGTATGATTGTCTGTCGAGTCCTTGGTGATATATCTGTGGGACCTGCCCCGGATGATGTCATGAGAGCTTGTAGTTCTTCACATATAATGAGCAAGGGTGTCATACCTCACAAGGAGTCTGCTCTGACTTGTAGTAGCTACCTCCTCTCATTGTAGAGCTTATGTATGGCTGGGGTACACCACACTGGATGCTTGGCATTGGTACAAAGACCCACAGTTGGGTAAGGGATTGCCTGATCCATGCAGTCCTGTAGGTGCTGGTAGAAGGCATATGTAAGTGATTCAGTGGCTTGAGTAATGTTCACCACTGGCTCAGGGGCCTTAAAGGAGACCACACTAGTGTTTAGAAATGTGAAGTCGGCTTTTGAGAAAGCCATATGTATGGTAACCGGCACCACCCACAGCATTGTATGTCAATAGCAGAAGCTATTTTCCAAATAACATAGTATTAACTTTATTATTAAAATATGTATTATTATTTATTTAGTTATATGTTTCTGCTAATTACACTTGAAAATGCCCGGTAAGACCGGGCGAAAGTGCTCGTGATCTACCTGTTATAGTGGTGTCATTCTGACAATAAAGTGGCGATACTTCCCATTGGGACTTCTGGGGATTATTTAAAGCAGTTGTTAACCTGCATCTTTGGATGTACACCATTTGGTTTCAGTTTTGAAAAACCTGGTTTTTGTAGCACTACATAATATGGGTAGTCAAACAGACATCCGCGATTGGGGAACATACAGCAGCAGTCAAAACCACTGGCCACATGGACACAGTCCAACAAGTTCTACACTTTACATATGCACATTGGTGTCCATTGTAGGACCCAAAAATTGTCCCGTACGGAATATCATCCAGCCGTTATCGTTCAACCAGAAGAAGCGACAGTCGTGACTACGGCACAGCTAGACATATGCACCACCAGCGTGTTTAATGTTGATGACAAGTGTCCATGTAATGCAGGACATATGAACAGAAATCCCCAGATTATCAAGTCCATAGAAGTGCGTCCACATCCCAGTCCCGCACACATGAAGGATGTGTAATGGGTACTGTCGAGGGTTGCAGCCATGGGATCGTGGGTATGCAGAAATGGGGCTCGGTGTTGTTTGGCAGATAATCCGTTGTCCCGCCCCGTGGGAGGGATGTGGGTGTAGCACATGCCTCACTCCCCACTAATAATGCAAAGCATCCACCGGATAATGCTAAATGCAGGTGTGAAATGTGTACAGCCCTATACCAGTGTCCAGTAGGCAATTCCCATGGATGGACAAGCGTACGACCAAGATGGCACCCATAACTGCAAACCCGGTGGAATTACACAGCTGCAGTAAGGCATAACACAGGAAATACAGATAGGGACTACAGTAGACACTCCCCATACAATGTCGGACCACCGTGCGAATACCGGCGTACACAGCACGCAATCTGCCAGCAACAAAATGGGGATTACTCGCTTCCATACCGCGGAAGAAATGGGCGACCTGTGGAACACATACTAATGGCACACCAACAACGTCAACTAGGATAGTCAAACCATGCCGTTCCCACTTATAAAGAAAACATGCTTCAATGAATAAATAGGATCTACATGTTTTGGTGGTGTTATGTTGACAATACAGTGACGGATATTTCCTATTGGGACTTCTGAGGTTTATTTAAAGCAGTTGCTAACCTGCATCTTTGGATGTACACCATTTGTTGTCAGTTCTGAAATACCTGGTTTACGTAGCACTTCATTACTATGGGTAGTCAAACAGACATCCGCAATTGGGGAACATACAGCAGCAGTCAAAACCACTGGCCAGATGGACACAGTCCAGCAACATCTACACTTTACATATGCACATTGGTGTCCATTGTAGGACCCAAAAATTGATCCGTACAGAATTCCATCCAGCCGTTACCGTTCCACCAGAAGACGCGACAGCCATGAGTACGGCACAGCTAGACATATGCACCGCCAGCGTGTTTAAGGTTGATGACAAGTGTCCATGAAATGCAGGACATATGAACAGAAATCCCCAGATCGTCGAGTCCATAGAAGTGCGTCCACATCCCAGTCCCGAACACATGAAGGATGTGTAATGGGTACCATTGAGGGTTGCAGCCATGGGATCCTGGGTATGCAGAAATGGGTCTCGGTGTTGTTTGGCAGATAATCCATTGTCCCGCCCCGTGGGAGGGATGTGGGTGTAGCACATGCCTTACTCCCCACTAATAATGCAAAGCATCCACCAGATAATGCTAAATGCAGGTGCGAAATGTGTACAGCCCTATACCAGTGTCTAGTAGGCAATTCCCATGGATGGACAAGCGTACGACCAAGATGGCACCCATAACTGCAAACCTGGTGGAATTACACAGCTGCAGTAAGGCATAACACAGGAAATACAGATAGGGCCTACAGTAGACACTCCCCATACAAAGTCAGAACGCCGTGCGAATACCGGCGTACACAGCACTCAATCTGCCAGCAAGAAAATGGGGATCACTCGCTTCCATACCGCGGAACATATGGGTGACCTGTGGAACACATATTAATGGCACACCAACAACGTCAACTAGGAAGGTCATAGGATGGTTAAACTATGGCGTTCCCACTTATAAAGAACATCTGTGAATGAATAAATAGGATCTACATGTTTTGGTGGTGTTATTTTGACAATATAGTGGCGGATATTTCCTATTGGGCCTTCTGAGGATTATTGAAAGCAGTCGCTAACCTGCATCTTTGGATGTACACCATTTGTTTTCAGTTATGAAACACCTGGTTTCCGTAGCACTACATAATATGGGTAGTCAAACAGACAACCGCAATTGGGGAACATACAGCTGCAGTCAAAACCACTGTCCAGATGGACACAGTACAACAAGTTCTACACTTTACATATGCACATTGGTGTCCATTGTAGGACCAAAAATTGATCCGTACGCTATATCATCCAGCTGCTACCATTCCACCCAGAAGAAGCGACAGCCGTGACTACGGCACAGCTAGACATATGCATCACCAGCGTGTTTAAGGTTGATGACAAGTGTCCATGAAATGCAGGACATATGAACAGAAATCCACAGATTGTCGAGTCCATAGACGCGTCCACATCCCAGTCCCACACATGAAGGATGTGTAATGGGTACCATCGAAGGGGGTTT